>NC_041397.2:323100208-323190208 GCF_900747795.2 Erpetoichthys calabaricus
TTTATGAAGAAAAAAGCTTTTTAAATTGAGGGAAAATATCCTAATAGCAATTTGTTAAGGATCTGTTTTTTTGTGAAGCAGCCTTAACACAGCTTTTCCGCTGTTTTATAAAGGAACGCCATATAAGGTCTTCCTTTTTCCTTGCTTCGCCAAAGAAAGAGCCTTTTTATTAAATCCAAGGGTTCTTCGCTTTTTTTTTTTGTTTGTTTATTACGATTGTTATAGTTCTGTATGTATACGACGTTGTCAGTTCAGCACTCAGGTTGCAATATGACCAAGCCGTTGAAGCTTACTGTTAAGAATGCAACGTATACAGTAGTTGTACATGAGAAAAGCAATCTTGCCTCAAATCAATGGCAAACTTTTGTAGGTCTATGAACTTAATTTAAAGTTTAGGTTTACACGGTGCTTTCTTTCTGAAGTACCTGCACTCATGAATATGTCTGTATGCGTCAGTCGCTCAAATCCCCGCGCTTCGCACCAGCGAAGTACTGCTTTTAAATTTTTATTAAGAAGAAAAGAAAACCTTTTAAAATTGAGGGAAAATATACCAATAACAGTTTGTTAAGGATCTGTTTTTTTTGTGAAGCTGCGTTCACTCGAGTGATCACTTCGAGATGACTTGCTGGCTAACCATAAGCGTTACCTGTTAGGTAACCACCCATACAATCAGATTGTGAATCAGACTACGAATGCCGTGAATGTAATTACCCCCGATCTACATGCTGTCAAATAAAACGAACCACACGCCGTGCCGCAATTTTAGGCGCTTAGCCTCTAGCGCTGACGTCCGAGGTTCGATTCCCGTAAGGGAGTGAAGTGAGCGCTTCGCACCGGCGAAAGTACTGCTTTTAATTTTTTATTAAGAAGAAAAGAAAAAACCTTTTTAAATTAAGTCTTAAAAAGAGCTGTAAAGATCTTGACAATAAGCACGCAAACCCACCAAGACATGCAATCATTTAAATCAAAGCGCGAGTCGAAAAACACCATCCCATAATATAGTTAACGATTAACACATTTCTATATATATTGTAAGCATACAATACAACTGATAATATGTTGCGCTTATTTATCTGGTGTACTGACATTTTTGCGCGTTTAACGGCTGAAATCTAACGTGGTTTGTGCCCTTCAGAATGAAAAGAGTTTGCATTTACCTTTTTAATAAAAGGCGAGCTTTTAAGCCTGAGAAATCACCCCGTAAATGCACACGTTTAATTGCACATGTGTTAATATGTATGCTTACACAGTATTAAAAGACACTCAACAAGTACACAGTATTAAAAGACAGTCAACAATTAACGTCATTTACCTTTGTTCCCGCTTTTGACTTGTGCTGTAAATCTCTTCCTCATTTTCAGTTCACGTGATTACATAGGAGGCGTAATACGTGATGACGCGATACGTGAGTCCGCCTCCTCCATCAGAGTATATGGACAAAAAACAGGTTCCAGTTATGACCATTACACGTAGAATTTCGAAATGAAACCTGCCTAACTTTTGTAAGTAAGCTGTAAGGAATGAGCCCTGCCAAATTTCAGCCTTCTACCTACACGGAAGTTGGAGAATTAGTGATGAATGAGTCAGTCAAACAGGTTCCAGTTATGACCATTACACGTAGAATTTCGAAATAAAACCTGCCTAACTTTTGTAAGTAAGGTGTAAGGAATGAGCCTGCCATATTTCAGCCTTCTACCTACACGGGAAGTTGGAGAATTAGTGATGAGTGAGTCAGTCAGTCAGTCAGTCAGTCAGTGAGTCAGTGAGGGCTTTGCCTTTTATTAGTATAGATATATATATATACATACATACATACATATACACACATACATGCACTTACAATAACATAGAAATCAATTTAAACAACATTAACATCATTATCATATGAGAATATGAAGTAATATATAAGAAGCACATTTCATATAAATATAAATTATTAAACAGTAAAATCTTCTTCTATAATTTGCTACCGTGGCTATTCGTTTGTCTGTCCAGGATTTTAAATCACCTGTAGCTCGCAAACCGTTTCACCTATTGACTTGAAATCTGGTACACATATAGTACGTCACGTCTGCTATCCGCTTTATGGGTGATGATTCTATTACTCTTTTTATCTTTATTTTATTTTATTGTAGAATCAACTCCTATCTGCGCACACCAGGGCGGTCATGGGTGGATGCGTATGGTGTATTCACTCCATGTTATCGTGCATTGCGCTGTCACTGGTATTTTGATAAAAGAATTTGAACAACATATAAGAAGCGTATAAATTATTAAACAGTAAAACATTAACATTTAAGAAGTAAAGTTACATTTTGTACTACTGCAGTACCTTCGGGTATACCTCATTTTTTCTTTGCCCATTACATGCTTAAATGTATACATTTTTTGGTGTACTTACCCGAGAACACGCGACATATAACCGAGCGTGGGAGAAGCATGGATTTTAAACACGCGTTGAGTTCATCTGCTGGTCTCCCTCGTGGAATAACTGGTAATGTTTGACTAAAATCTACAGCGAGTAAAAACGACATTACCTCCTTTTTTTTTTTACGATCTCTGAGATCTTGCTTTTTTCGGTTCAAGGCTTCATAAGCTCTTTTATGTTCCATGGTGTACTTATCCCAAACCATCATCTTTGAATGTTGCAAGACTTTCGCCTTGTATGTAGATCGGGGTAATTACATTCATTGCATTCCTAGTCTGAATCACAATCTGATTGTATGGGTGGTTACCTGGCAGGTAACGCTTATGCTTGGTCATCAAGTCATCTAACATCTGCCACGTGCCCTCTTTTAATTGCGAGAAGCAGATATATATAGCCAAATTCTCGCGCTTCATTGAGGCGAAGTACTGCTTTTAATTTTTTATTAAGAAGAAAAGAAAACCTTTTTAAACGGATCGAAAATATACCAATAACAATTTGTTAAGGATCTGTTTTTTTGTGAAGCTCCCTTTTCACAGCTGTCGCGCTACGGCGTGTGTTTCGTTTATTTGACAGTATGTAGATCGTGGTAATTACATTCATGGCATTCGTTTTCTGAATCACAATGTGATTGTATGGGTGGTTACCTGCCAGGTCACGCTTGTGGTTTGTCAGCAAGTCACCTTACGTCCGCCACGTGCCCTCTTTCTGTTCCCACAAGCAGATCATAGAATGGTTTTAATAGTTTACTTTCAAATAATGCAAAGAGTATACGACACGTGTTTCTCCCTAATTCTGGACTCATCAGGCGTACACACTCACTGCATCCGCTCTCGGGAATCGAATCTCGAACGTCAGCGCCAGAGGTGAAGCCCCTAACGTTGCGCTACGGCGTGTGTTCGTTTATACCTCGTGTCTTCTCATTAAACTTTTATCTCGCGAATATGTTATTGCAATCCGTAGCGGGAGCGTTTCTATAAACTTAATTTAAACACGTTTTACACCTTGCTTTTTTCCCTTATGAAGATGCTTGTATGCTTCACTCGCTCGCTTCTTATTGTTTCGCTCCCTTCTCAATTGTTTAATGAATTTTTTTGTTCTTCGCTGTTTGCAGCTCATCCTTCATTTCTCCCTACTGCGTTCTTTTATCTCGCGAATATGTTATTGCAATCCGCAGTGGGAGCGTTTCTATAAACTTAATTTAAACTTACGTTTTACACCGTGCTTTGTTTCCCTTATGAAGATGCTTGTATGCTTTACTCGCTCGCTTCTTATTGTTTCGCTCTCTTCTCAATTGTTTTAATGAATTTTTTGTTCTTCGCTGTTTGCGGCTCCTCCTTCATTTCTCCCTACTGCGTTCACAATCTTTTCACGTGATTACGTGGGAGGCGTGATGACGTGACACTCAACTCCTCCTCCCACGGCCATCGAGCTGCCGTCCATTACATTATATTGTGAAAAAAGAGGTTCCAGTTATGACCATTACGCGTTGAATTTCAAAATGAAACCTGCGTAACTGTTGTAAGTAAGCTGTAAGGAATCAGCCTACCAAATTTCAGCCTTCCACCTACACGGGAAGTTGCAGAATTAGTGATGAGTCAGTCAGTCAGTCAGTCAGTCAGTCAGTGAGTCAGTGAGAGCTTTGCCTTTTATTAATTAGTATAGATTAGTAACAATTGACTGGAAAATCAAAAGCATTTGTGTAACACATTCAACCAACAAATCTGAGGGCAATTTCAGACCACCCCTGTCTGAGTCAAGCAGGTAATTATATTCCTGTGGAAATTCTAAATGTAATGACATCCATGACTAGCTCATTTCTGCACATGTCACACTGAACTGCGCTTGTAACCATTTTAAACCAGCAACAAATATAAGTGATTTTGACTGTGCCTCAGTTAACATTAAATCATCACATTTAGAGATAACAGTAACCAAATCCGAATTAAGAACCTCAACATTGTCATCATTTGAACTATCAGTTGTTTCAGTACATTGGGAAATGAAGTCTAATGATGACACTTGACCTTTAGAAACAGACACAACATGCAATAAACTAATCAGCTTCATATACTGTTCATATACATTTTTACACAACTGTAGCTAAACATTCCTTTCTTAAGCCTACTCTCGACAATAACATAGGTAATACTGCACATGTATCAGCTGGTTTTCCCTCACCACTCAAACACATAACATTATACCTACTAGTACTGCATAAAATTGTCCCACTTTCCCCAGTTTATATTTTTCCACATACAAGTACATAAGTATAACTTTATTGTTTTTAACGTTATCACATAAATATATGCCTGTAAGTAACTGCAAAAAGATCTAGATAAAAATATAGAATAGACAGTCTACCACATAAACCAATATTTAAAAAATACTTAAAACTACTCTGTATTATTTTCAAAGAAGTATCAGGCGTGCTTAGTGATAATGTTCTTGACATAGTAAACTCGTCATTAGATACGGGGGTCTTCCCAGACTGTCTTAAGACTGCGGTAGTTAAACCCCTACTTAAGAAAAATAATCTCGATCCCTCTGCTCTTGAAAATTATAGACCCATCTCTAACCTGCCTTTCTTAAGTAAAATTCTAGAGAAGGCAGTCATTATGCAGTTAAATGAGCACCTCAATAAACCTGCTATTCTTGATAAATTTCAGTCAGGTTTTAGAACAAATCACAGCACAGAAACTGCACTCGTTAAAGTAGTAAATGACTTGCGGGTAAATGCAGACAGAGGCCATTTATCTGTTCTCATCCTCTTAGATCTGAGTGCCGCATTTGACACCATTGATCATAATATTCTTAAGAATCGCCTTAGTCAATGGGTGGGCCTCTCTGGCAGTGTCTTAAATTGGTTTGAATCCTACCTGGCAGGGAGAAAATTCTTTGTTAGTTGTGGTAATTATAACTCAAAGACACATGATATTCTATATGGTGTTCCACAAGGCTCTATCCTGGGTCCACTGCTCTTCTCAATCTACATGCTTCCATTAGGTCAGATTATCTCAGGGCACAACGTGAGCTACCACAGCTATGCTGATGACACACAGCTGTATTTATCAATAGCACCTGATGACCCCAAATCTCTTGATTCGCTAACACAATGTCTAACTTGTATCTCAGAATGGATGAATAGTAACTTTCTCAAATTAAATAAAGAAAAAACCGAAATCTTAGTGATTGGAAATAATGGATACAATGAGGCTATTAGAAATAAACTGGATGCATTAGGATTAAAAGTCAAATCGGAGGTAAAAAGCTTAGGGGTAACCGTTGATTGTAATCTGAATTTTAAATCGCATATTAATCAGATCACTAGGACAGCATTTTTTCACCTAAGAAACATAGCAAAAGTTAGACCTCTTTTATCATCGAAAGATGCAGAGAAATTAGTTCATGCGTTTGTTTTCAGTCGGCTAGATTACTGTAACGCACTTCTCTCAGGACTACCCAAAAAAGACATCAATCGTTTGCAACTAGTGCAGAATGCAGCTGCTAGAATCCTTACCAGGAAAAGAAAATCCGAACACATTTCTCCAGTTTTGATGTCACTACACTGGTTACCTGTGTCATTCAGAATTGACTTTAAAATTCTGCTTATGGTTTATAAAGCTTTAAATAATCTCGCCCTGGCTTATATATCGGAATGTCTGACACCTTATATTCCAAATCGTAACCTCAGATCCTCAACTGAGTGTCTCCTTAGAATTCCAAGAGCAAAACTTAAAAGAAGTGGTGAGGCGGCCTTCTGCTGTTATGCACCTAAAATCTGGAATAGCCTGCCAGTAGGAATTCGCCAGGCTAATACAGTGGAGCACTTTAAAAAACTACTGAAAACACATTATTTTAACATGGCCTTCTCATAACTTCACTGTAATTTAATCCTGATACTCTGTATATCTAATTCATTATAATAACTATTCATTCAAAATCTGTACTAACCCCTACTCTCTCTTCTGTTTCCTCTTCCGGTGTCCTGTTGGTGGTGGCGCTCTACCCAAAGCACCATGATGTTCCAACAATGATGGATGGATTAAAAGCCAGAAATCTGTATGACCATCAGCATGAAGTGACTCCGTGAGAACCCTAACTACAAAGAGGACTATTTCATTTATGTCAGGTAGAATGCCCAGAGGGGACTGGGTGGTCTCGTGGCCTGGAACCCCTACAGATTTTATTTTTTTCTCCAGCCTTCTGGAGTTTTTTTTTTTGTTTTTTCTGTCCACCCTGGCCATCGGACCTTACTCCTTTCTATGTTAATTAATGTTGTCTTATTTTAATTTCTTATTTTGTCTTTTATTTTTCTTCTCTCCATTATGTAAAGCACTTTGAGCTACTTTTTGTATGAAAATGTGCTATATAAATAAATGTTGTTGTTGTTGTTGTATGTTTAAAAAAATTTGTCATGGAGAAACCTCCCATCATTTCAGTAGGCGACACCTAACACAGGTCACAGAGTCACACCATTATACTGCATTACATGCCCTAACCTCCACTTGCAGCATTATCGATGTTACCCGGCACGCGGTGCAGTTGTTCACCATTAAAATAAACAAAACACATCAAAATATTACCTTGCACTGCACCACAGACATCTGAACTTATAACCTTTACGATTGCAATAACTTTATATCAAAAACTAAAACGCCATAAACTTTCTTTACAACTTCAACGACGATCTTAGACGGAAAGTTCAGCTGGCACTGTTTGTAAACATAGCACCTCGATTGTGACGTCACCGGACCAATACTTAACGCATGAGCGGGCCTTGTTTTTTGAGACGGCATTGCCTGGGAACACCTCGGGATTCTCCCGGAAGAGCTAGAAGAAGTGGTGGGAAAGAGGGAAGTCTGGGCATCTCTGCTCAAGCTGCTGCCCCCGCGACCCGACCTCGGATAAGCGGAAGAGGACGGATGGATGGATGGATGGAGAAATCAATTACTTTAACATTACTTAATAAGAGCCTTCACTACTTTACTGAACTTAAACCAAACTTAAGAAACTTAAAATTTAAATTCTACTGTAAAAACACAATCACAATTAAATTTTAAGCATGCAAAAAGAAAAGTTACTCATTTCAATCATTTGCTACTTCCTGGAGCAGGCCCAGTTTGTTCACAGGTCTGTCCAGTGTGCTGGTCTTGGTCTGCACACAAACTCTTCTGACTGCCCCTTTACATCTGGCATTGTCTTGATAACTTGACTCTTTACCCAGGAGTTACAGGGTGTAGCATCTTGTAATGATGCCCACAATGTCCAATTTCTTTATGAACTTGTTGCATAATGAGAGTAGCAATATGTGAATTCTTATGAATGATTGCAGGGTGTTTCGCCTTTTCTGGCATAGCTGATTTGCTGAGTCTTCCTCCAACTCTCAATATTCCTTCTTGCAGGACTGGGTCCAGTTTGATGATCTTACTTCCTTTCTTTACAAACTGATTTTTGTGGAAGGCTTTAACCTCCTCTGGGTAAGCTTGTAGTTGACTGAGGTGAATAAGTTCATATTCTGCTTTAGACAAGTCGTTTAGAGACAGTGGCTTCAGCCTCATTGTTGATTTGTATTCCTTCATATGTTCTGTGATTTGTGTCTTTTGTTTTTCTGGGCTGTGTCCAGACTGACTGACTGTATATTGAATTGCCTTTCTCTCTTCTTTCAGACGCAGTAGCACTTCTTTGAACCTGATGAACCACGCTACTGCTTTCTTTAAATTGTACCATTCTGAGTAGTACTCCACAAGTCTTTTTACTGGTTCGATTTTTTCTTCTACACTTGTAAAATTTACTACACACCTTTTGATTTCCGGATCATCTCTAGTAGACAGGTCCACTTCATCCGGTCTCTTAGGCATTCATACTCTAGTTGTAGCAGGAAGTTTGGGCTTTGTATCCAAGTCTTACTTTTGATGAAGCTTTCTATTGTCGATCCTCTTGATGCCTGGTCTGCAGGATTTTGTGCAGATGTGACATACCTCCATTGCGAGGGTTGTGTGTGCTCTCTTATCACTGCGATTCTGTTGGCAACAAGAGTTTTGTAGTGTGCGCTTTCATTTGCAATGTACCTTAGTACTGTGGTGCTGTCAGTCCAAAAGATTGACTCTTGCAGGGGAATCTGTAGTTCTTGTTTTAACATTTTGTCCATTTTGACTGCTACCACTGCAGCTGTAAGTTCTAACCTTGGTATAGTGACAGGTTTTAGTGGTGCCACTCTTGATTTCCCCATTAGAAATTAACAATGTCTCTTATTTTCTCTGTTAGTCAGAAGGAGGTAGGAAACAGTGCCATACCCGTTTTCTGAGGCATCTCCAAAATGATGCATTTGTGCGGTCATTATGTGACCAAACCCAGGCAGTTTTATGCACCTGTCTACATTGAAATCCAGAAGTAGCTGCGAATCGTCCATCTATATTTTCCATTGCCGGACATACTTAAACTCCACTTCTCAATCCCAAGCATATTTCTCTTTACACAATTCTCTTAGAATAAGCATAGCAGGCAGTATGACTGGTGCTAAAAATCCAAGTGGATCGTATATTGAAGTGTCCACTGACAGAATACCACGTCTTTAGCAGGCTTATCTGGCAGCTTTACCTGAAACTTGAAACTGTCAGTCTGTGTGCACCATTGAACACCTAAGGCTCTTTCAACTGGTAACAAATCACGGCTTAAGTCCAAGTCCTTTTGATCTATTACCCCATCTTCTTCAGGAATGGACAACAAGACTGTTCTGATACTGTATTACTTATTCATTTCGTAAGATAAAACTCTCTCTTGAAACATAGGGACTGAAGATCCTTGGCCAATTTTATGGCTTGTTCTTCTGTAGCAACTGACTTTAAACAGTCGTCAACATAAAAGTTGTACAGCACGGTGTTAACTGCTTCCTCTGGAGCTGTGCCTCTGGCATCCTCTGCTGTTCTTTGTAAGGCATAAGAGGCACAAGTGGGTGATGAAGTAGCACCAAAAAGATGAACTGTCATTTTGTATTCCTCAGGTTCATTGTTTAGATTACCTTCAGGCCATCACAGGAAACAAAGAAGATCAGTGTCTTCATCTGGAACTTTCACTTGGTAGAACATTGGTTTAATGTCTGCCATGAGAGCAATTGGCTCCTCTCTGAATCTTATAAGAACTCCAATGAGTGTATTAGTTACATCAGGTCCTTTCAGCAACTGTTCATTCAGTGAGAAGCCTCGGTAAGTGGCTGTACAGTCAAAGACCACTCTGATCTTATTTTTCTTTGGATGATATACTCCATGGTGAGGGATGTACCACATTCTCTCTTTTTCAATGGTCCGCTGTTCGGTGGGTACCTTGATGGCATATCCTTTGTCTAAAATGTCTTTCATGAAAATTTTGTAATCCTCATGGAATGTTGGAGACTTTGTAAGTTTCCTTTTAAGTTCAATAGCATGTTGTTCTACAGCACAATGATCGTTTGGCACTTTAAAAATCTCAACTTTAAAAGGCAGTTAATGCAATAATGTCCATCTACTAGTCTGTCAGTATCTGAAGTTATGTGCATGAACTTAATGTCCTCCTGTGTCATTTCCTCCTTTTCCTCACAGCTGCGCTCTGGGAAGTCTGTATTGTATTGTTGGAGTAACATTTGTTGTACCTCCATTATTGTCACATGATTGACTAAGTAACTTTGCAGTCTTTCTTTGTCTGAGTCCTTTATTAATCCATTAACAATCCACCTACAGAATGTTTTCACAGCATAAAGTCCTTCACCTTCACTGTGTATGATTTGTCATGGCTCCATTACTTTATGGGCATTTGTACTTAACAACAACAATATTAATAATAGAATTGTAATTACAATATTATTGCTTTGGTCAGCATTTTTCTGGGGTAGATGCACGTCTTTTAGATAAGACAATTTCTTGACATCTTCTTGTGTAGGGGTGTTCTCCCTTTTCACTGGTACAGAATTCACTGTGAACACTTCTGGTAAATCAAAAAATGTATTTTCCTCTATCTCACAGACTTGTATCTCCATTAAGACTGTACACTTCACTAATTTCTATCTATTTACTTTGTCACTCTCCACAGTGCTGATATAGATGTGAGACTTTCTTCCAGAAAGATTAAACTGCTCTTGCAAACTTTCTGTGAAAAACGTAACTGAGCTGCCAGAGTCTTTTAGAGCAGATGTTTCTACACATTTTTCACTTATTTCAGACTTAACTTTAACTGGAGTCACAGCAAAGACACACTCTTTACTGGCTCCGGTATCAGTACAAGTCTCTAATGGTTCAACAGAAATATGAGCAAAAGAAACGTTCTTCTAATCTGACTTAACGTTCTCCTCTTTAGGAGGTGTGACTTTATCGTCGGTGCCTTTTTTCTTATTCATATGCAGAATAACTGGATGTAACTGAGTGAATATTTGGCATTTAATCTTTTCTTCACAGTCTTTACTAAGATGTCCTTGTTTAAGGCACTTAACACATAAGCCTTTAGATTTTAAAAAGTCAATTTTACTTTCATAAGTTAATTTCTGAATTGCACTGCACTCGTTAAGATCGTGATTTTCATTGCAAAAAAGACAGAGCTTACCGCTTGTACATCCAGCCATCTCCACCATTTTAACTGAGGTGTCTGTATCCCTTTTTTCGTCAACAGCTTTCAAAAGATACTCCTCTTGATCAGTGTTGTCCTTTTCCTTCTTGAAGGTATGGCTTTGTAGAGCTGAGCCGTACACGGGATTCAAAGCTGATGTTATCTGTTTGTCCAGAACGTTCACGGGATTGGCGAGAGGGGCTCGTCTGCTTTCCGTACTTTCAATACTCTGAACTTTGCATTTCCACGGTGCTAGTAGGTCTTGAGGAAGTTTGGAGACTATAGTATGAAGGTTATTATTACTTTCAAATTGTTGTCCTCTTTGTAAGTTGGGCATAATGTTCGTACATCCGCCAAGAAGGTTTGCATAATCACTCAGACCTTCTCCATCTTTTGGCTTTATTTGCGGCCACCCTTTGCCTTTTCTCATATATGCATCTGCTTTCGGGAGTTGGTTTCCATAAAGACTTTTCAGTTTCATTCTGGCTTTTTGGTAACCTTCTTATGGTGACAAGTATTTACAATTTTTAACAATCTCGTGAGGTGAACCTTTAGTAAACTGTGCCAATAAGTCCAATTTATCTCGTGGATTCCCTATCACTTCATCGATATCTTGGTCAAATACTCCAATAAAATCCACATATTTCAAGGGATCGCCGTCAAATATTGGGACCTTCTATGAGGTACATTAGGCCCTTGTGTCTTATTTTGCTGTTCTTTCTGTTGACTGTAACGCTGTTCATAGTGCGGTTCTTGAAGAGGTTTTAGTATTTTATTTTGCTGATCATAAATCGGTTGCTGAGGATTGTTTTTGCTTTCATTTTTACATAGAAAGTCACAAATACTTGCATCTTGTGGCTTTTCAATTCTCACATCTGGTTTCTGAGGCACATTATAAGGATTTGGTTTACTTGGGCTGCGATTGTGTCCTTTAAGAGCTCTCAATTTTGCTTCAGATTCTGCTATAGCTGCTTCCAAAGCCAATTGATCTCTTTTAGCTTTCAGCTATGCTTCCTCAGCTTTCCACTGTGCTTCTTCCATATCTAGAGCCTGTTGCCATTTTTGGTTCTCTGCTTTAGCCATAACAGCACAATGTGTGCTGCCTCTAGAGATCTGAAGGCACTAACTGAAGTAGCCGCTGAACTTGTGCGAATCTGAAGGAGAAATGTCATCTTTCGTTCTGTAATCCCTGAATTGTTTACCAGAAAAGTCAGGTTGCTGGTTGAGGCTTTTAATTTTGGCATACTTCTATAGCCCAATCCATTGCGCCTGCTGAAATGTATGAAAAGTTTTCATTTTAGCATCAAAATCCTTTTGTATCATTTTCCGTGTATCTTCATTACTCTGGATGGATAAAAGTTTGTCACTTAACCTTTTATATTCCTTTCTTAGAATGAAGAATCGATTCTTGATAATTAGTTCTACATTTTCACAGTTAAATTTATTTTGTTGTAAATCCTTTATGTCTTCCCATGGGCTCACCACCTATGGGAGGGGCCAAGGAGGTCGGGTGCAGTGTGAGTTGGGTGGTGGCCGAAGGCGGGGACCTTGGCAGTCCGATCCTCGGCTACAGAAACTGGCTCTTGGGACGTGGAATGTCACCTCTCTGAAGGGGAAGGAGCCTGAGCTAGTGCGCGAAGTTGAGAGGTTCCGGCTAGATATAGTCGGGCTCACCTCGACGCACAGCTTGGACTCTGGAACCAATCTCCTTGAGACGGGCTGGACTCTCTACCACTTTGGAGTTGCCCCCGGTGAGAGGCGCCGAGCAGGTGTGGGTATACTTATTGCCCCCCAACTTGGAGCCTGTACATTGGGGTTTACCCCGGTGGACGAGAGGGTAGCCTCCCTTCGCCTTCGGGTGGGGGGGACGGGTCCTAACTGTTGTTTGTGCGTATGCACCGAACAGCAGTTCGGAGTACCCACCCTTTTTGGAGTCCCTGGAGGGGGTGCTAGAGGGCATACCTTCTGGGGACTCCCTCGTTCTGCTGGGAGACTTCAATGCTCACGTGGGCAATGACAGTGAGACCTGGAAGGGCGTGATTGGGAGGAATGGCCCCCCTGATCTGAACCCGAGCGGTGTTTTGTTATTGGACTTCTGTGCTCGTCACGGATTGTCCATAACGAACACCATGTTCAAGCATAGGGGTGTTCATATGTGCACTTGGCACCAGGACACCCTAGGCCTCAGTTCGATGATCGACTTTGTGGTCGTGTCGTCGGACTTGCGGCCACATGTCTTGGACACTCGGGTGAAGAGAGGGGCGGAGCTGTCAACTGATCACCACCTGGTGGTGAGTTGGCTTCGATGGTGGGGGAGGATGCCGGTCAGGCGTGGTAGGCCCAAACGTGTTGTGAGGGTCTGCTGGGAACGTCTGGCAGAGCCCCCTGTCAGAAGTAGCTTCAACTCCCACCTCCGGCAGAACTTCGACCACATCCCGAGGGAGGTGGGGGACATTGAGTCCGAATGGGCCATGTTCCGTGCCTCTATTGTTGAGGCAGCTGACCGGAGCTGTGGCCGTAAGGTGGTCGGTGCCTGTCGTGGCGGCAATCCCCGAACCCGTTGGTGGACACCGGCGGTGAAGGATGCCGTCAAGCTGAAGAAGGAGTCCTACAGGACCCTTTTGTCCTGTGGGACTCCGGAGGCAGCTGATAGGTACCGGCAGGCCAAGCGGAATGCGGCTTTGGTGGTTGCTGAGGCAAAAACTCGGGCGTGGGAGGAGTTTGGGGAGGCCATGGAGAATGACTTTCGGACGGCTTCGAGGAGATTCTGGTCCACCATCCGGCGTCTCAGGAAGGGGAAGCAGTGCAGTGTCAACACTGTATATGGTGGGGATGGTACGCTGCTGACCTCGACTCAGGACGTTGTGGGTCGGTGGGGGGAATACTTCGAAGACCTCCTCAATCCCATTAACATGCCTTCCAATGAGGAAGCAGAGCCTGGGGACTCAGAGGTGGGCTCCCCCATCTCTGGGACTGAGGTCACCGAGGTGGTCAAAAAACTCCTTGGTGGCAGGGCCCCGGGGGTGGATGAGATACGCCCGGAGTTCCTCAAGGCTCTGGATGTTGTAGGACTGTCTTGGCTGACACGCCTCTGCAACATCGCATGGACATCAGGGACAGTGCCTCTGGATTGGCAGACCGGGGTGGTGGTCCCCCCTCTTTAAGAAGGGGGATCGGAGGGTGTGTTCCAACTACAGAGGGATCACACTCCTCAGCCTCCCTGGAAAAGTCTATTCAGGGGTCCTGGAGAGGAGGGTCCGTCGGATAGTCGAGCCTCGGATTCAGGAGGAACAGTGTGGTTTTCGTCCTGGTCGCGGAACAGTGGACCAGCTCTATACCCTTAGCAGGGTCCTGGAGGGTGCATGGGAGTTTGCCCAACCAGTCTACATGTGTTTTGTGGACTTAGAAAAGGCATTCGACCGTGTCCCTCGGGGAATCCTGTGGGGGGTACTCCGAGAGTATGGGGTACCGGCCCCCCTGATAAGGGCTGTTCAGTCCCTGTACGATCAGTGCCAGAGCTTGGTCCGCATTGCCGGCAGTAAGTCGAACCCGTTTCCAGTGAGAGTTGGACTCCGCCAGGGCTGCCCTTTGTCACCAATTCTGTTCATAACTTTTATGGACAGAATTTCTAGGCGCAGCCAGGGTGTTGAGGGGGTCCGGTTTGGTGGGCTCAGGATTGGGTCACTGCTTTTTGCAGATGATGTTGTCCTGTTTGCTTCATCAGGCCGTGATCTTCAGCTCTCTCTGGATCGGTTCGCAGCCGAGTGTGAAGCGGCTGGGATGAGAATCAGCACCTCCAAATCCGAGACCATGGTCCTCAACCGGAAAAGGGTGGAGTGCCCTCTCAGGGTTGGTAGTGAGATCCTGCCCCAAGTGGAGGAGTTCAAGTATCTCGGGGTCTTGTTCACGAGTGAGAGAAGAATGGAGCGTGAGATCGACAGGCGGATCGGTGCGGCATCCGCAGTAATCGGTCTGTCGTGGTGAAAAAGGAGCTGAGCCGCAAGGCGAAGCTCTCAATTTACCAGTCGATCTATGTTCCTACCCTCACCTATGGTCATGAGCTATGGGTAGTGACCGAAAGAAACGAGATCGCGAATACAAGCGGCTGAAATGAGTTTCCTCCGCAGGGTGTCTGGGCTTTCCCTTAAAGATAGGGTGAGAAGCTCAGTCATCCGGGAGGGGCTCAGAGTAGAGCCGCTGCTCCTCCGCATCGAGAGGAGTCAGATGAGGTGGCTCGGGCATCTGATCAGGATGCCTCCTGGACGCCTCCCTGGTGAGGTGTTCCAGGCACGTCCAACCGGGAGGAGGCCCTGGGGAAGACCCAGGACACGCTGGAGGGACTATGTCTCTCGACTGGCCTGGGAACGCCTTGGGATTCTCCCGGAAGAGCTAGAAGAAGTGGCCGGGGAGAGGGAAGTCTGGGCATCTCTGCTCAAGCTGCTGCCCCCACGACCCGACCTCGGATAAGCGGGAGACAATGGATGGATGGATGGATCCTTTATGTTCTTCATCGTATCGGGTAATTGTTTATATTTGCGGTCTATTTTTGACTGAAGATCACCTGATAAATTGAAGGCTTTTCTGTCGTCATGTAGATGGTCCTTTGTGATGTCATAATCAACGCGACTTCCACTCACACGACTCAGACTTTTATTCACTGTTTGATATTTCCTCTGACTTTCGGATTCAGATGCCATGGCAATCTTAAACCAGAACAGGGCAGAATCCCTTTTAAGGTAGTTAGCTCCTTTTTAATTTATACAGTCTTGCGAGGAGCACTAGCAATTCTCAAATGTCCAACTCCAATCAAAGAAAAAGATTAAAAGTACCTGTTGAGTCTTTTCAAGTTGTTGTTGCTTTCTTTCATCGCATTCTGGTTTCAGGCTTAGACCATGCAGGTTTTTTTTTTCTTTAATCTATGGCAGTTTTCAAGCTTTCAATCTTAGGCATATTTTAAACGTTAGTGTAGCCGTCGAAGTATAAGGCGAGATCAAGCACAGGTAAAACGCATGCCGAAAGAAATCTCTTACTCCAAAAGTTCGTTTTAAAAATATTTAGTGAAAGTTAAAAGCAAAAAATCCAAACAAGAATAAAGAAAAAAGCAGTTACACACATAGAATAAAAGGCAAACAAAAAGGAAAAATGTATCTTCTCTAAACTTCGCTTTCTTGAGAAACTTTAGTTATTTCTGTATTTAAAAGTTCTTTACTTCTTCTTTCTATACTTAAAGATTCTTAACTTCTTCTTCTGTACGCTTTAAACATAAGGCTCTGCAGTTAAATAAACGCTGTTTTACGAGTTACTTCACACACTCAAAAGGCTCGTGGGCCCGGTTTAAAATCATGTGCCCTCTACATCTTACACATGGCAAAGCTGGTCACTAACTGAAGAATAATGTTTAGTCAAAGCAGATAGAAATAGCAAGAATATACCAATATTACTCAACTTATGGGGGTTTTAGGAACCTCCCATAGATTATGCATTGTCATCTAGTAAAATATTTATAAATCTTATATAACTAGAAAAATGGCTCTTACACTAACAATGATGAAGTGGAGTGTCTGTCACACTGGTGTCACAACAACAGTCTACTCTGGAATGTCAGCAGGACAAAGGAGCTGACTGTGAATTTAGGGGGAAATGTGGAATAATAAAAATTTGAATCAATGTATTAAAATAAAAGTTGAACAAAGAATCTTGGGCTGAGGGCTTTTAACCTAGTCCAAGGGAGGGGAAGAAGATTTTGGAACTACGCCTTAGTGCAATGAATATTTGTATTTGGATAAACAAGTCTAAAACACCTTGGTGATTACTATCTGTGTGCATTTGAGTGGATAAAGAATATAAGAAAATGTGTATGTATATGTATTTGCAAGTATAAGAGTTCTGTGTGTTAACCATATGAAATGCATTAAGATTGTGATGAAGGAAAGTTAAGGTTATTAAGCATTAGAGTCTAAATATATAAAGTAGCCACAAGATGAATAAAAGAAATAAATAAAGGGTGGGTCAGCTTTTGGGGGACCGCACCTGTCCTAGTTAGTGAAAGGAGAAGCTACTCCACTTGTAAAGAAGGGCTACTTGTTAAGCTGCAGCTATAAGATAAGCTTTGTGTACGTGTTTGAGAGGAAATAAAAAGCCTGCTGTAAAACCGAGCAGTGTGTGTGACGTGATACTGTCAGTGACTTGCTGGCAGGCTCAAATTACAGACCTCTGCTTTCCAAGAAGAAAAAGAAATAAAAAGATTTCTGTTTATTTAAATTGGTGTCAGCCTGCTGTTGTCTCGAGCCTTCGACCACAGAAACCACAGACGCACGTCCACTGCCTCAGTAAAAACAGCACTCGAATGGAGTGGGTGGACAGCTTTAGATACCTCAGTGTCAACATCACAGAGGACTTAACCTGGCCCAAACAAATGGAAATCTTGGTGAAGAGAACACAACACCATCTGTAGCACCTCAGACACTGCAGGGGTTGCAGGCTGCTCTTCCAGAGACCAAAGAATTTCTACACATCCACCATTGAAGGTATTTTGACAGGAAGCCTGGTTCGGGAACAGCATGCAGCAGGACCACAAGGCTGTACAGAGACTGGTGTGGTTAGCTGAACACCTCAAAGGTTGTGCACTGCATCTCTTCAAGGATATCTACACCAAGCAACATTTGACCAAGGCAAAGAAAATTATCAGTGACATCAGCCATCCCAACAGTGGCCTTTTCTTTGTGCCGTGGTCAGGTAAACGCTATGACTGTATGAAGAGCAGAGAGACTGAGGAGGAGCTTCTGACTACCGTCCACCAACATCATGAATGAGGAAAAGCATCTATGGGACCAGCTGCCTTATTGTTCGCTCCCTCATGTAAATTATTATTTATTTTATAATTAGTACTGCTGACATTTATTAATGATTTTTATTAATATTTTAAAAAGTGGCCTCTTACTGTCCTTGGCCATTGTTTTTCTTCTTTAAGGCACAGTAATTGGTGTTGAGCAACTAGGCCTTTCACTCCATCTTGTTTTGTGTGTATAATTTGTACGTGTCAAATAAAATTTGATTTCATTTTAATTCTGTTTTTGTGCATCAATGCAATCTATTCAAAATGTAAACTGTTCAAAAATAATTTTATCCATGAACGTCTGTCAGTCATTTATTCTCTTCTGCTTTTTTTGGCTGCTCCTGTTAGGAGTTGCCACCGTGGATCATCTTCTTCCATATCTTTCTGTCCTCTCCATCATGTTCTGTTACACCCATCACCTGTATGTCCTCTCTCACCACATCCATAAATCTCCTCTTAGGTCTTCCTCTTTTCCACTTTCCTGGCAGCTCTATTCTTAGCATCCTTCTCCCAATATTTTTCAGCATCTCTTCTCTGCACATGTCCAAACCAACACAATCTTACCTCTCTGACTTTGTCTCCCAACCGTTCATCTTGAGCTGACCCTCTAATGTCCTCATTTCTAATCCTGTCCATCCTCGTCAGGCCTGAAGCCAACCTCAGAAGCACTGGACACAAGTCAGAAAATAGTCCTGGATGGGCACCATTTCCTCACAAGGCCCACTCACTCATACAAACACCACATCATCAGTCATATTGGGGGTCATTTTGGAGTTGCCATTCAACCTCAGTAATGAAATTAAGATGAAAAACTAATCTTTTGAAAGTCACAGCAGTTCAGATGTTAGTAAGATGAGGAGACCATAAACTCCGAGTACTCACCGTAGATGGCAAGGCCTGAATGCCAGTCAGGCCTTGGCACTTTACTTCTCATGAGACAGGAGAACACATTGAACTCCTGCTTGATGGGGATGAAGCTGCTGACTCTGAGAAATCCCTCATTGTCTCGCTCTTCAGTGACACTGGACTCAGAAGTCAAGTCCACTCCATTCATGTCCCTCCAGGTCACGTCTGGTGTGGTGCCCCACTTGTCAGCCTTGCACACCAGTGTGGTCTGCTGGTCTTCTGTATAGCTGATGGAAATGGAGGGCTGATCACCCAAAACTATCAAGACACAAGATAGAGAACAATGAGGGGTGCAGAGGAAGAGGCAACATGACAGTCAGTTGTGAAAGGATATAAGAATTAAACCGTTATTAAGAAAAGCACACAGTGTGTTTTAATTACAGGAGTCGCTACTTAAGGGAGGAATTGGTGACCAACAAAGTGCATAAAGGAAAAATCGTGAATAACTGGTTAATCATTTAAAGGTTGGGTACCCAACATTTCTGGTCTATTTGGTCAAAATGAATTTAGCAATAGGAGCTGAAGGCCAAACAAGATTGAGGTGTTACTTATTATGGTTGTATGTTGCATTTCGTTAAGCCTCTTAAGACGAGAATCTGGGATCTTCACTCTCTTTATGGTGTCTCCACAACATTCTGGCTCACACACTTATTTTTATCATTTGCACTAAGTGTAACCACTTCAGTCATCTTTCATTCATAGACGTGTGGTAGTATTAACGCTGCTTTCTTGTAGTGAAAGTGTAACTGAAGCAATAAAATACATTTGAGTGTTCAATCATCAACCGCTGAGCCATTTATTGATATCTTAGCAAATTCACCACTTATGGTATAAAGCTGAACTCATCATTTACACACAAACACCCCTTAAAGTCAAGACAGAAATATGTGCTCTGGCTAAACAGCAAGTTCACAAAGTCTGTGCAGATTTGTGTCAAACAGAAACTGACCTCTTCACATCTGCCTCACAAGAACCAGAAAGAAAATAAAACCAAATGAAACAACTGAAAGTGCACTCCACATCTGAGATTCTTAATGAGTCACCAGGAGATACTGGATGGTTGTCAGAGTCCACCTCTTAGGAGGCACCACAATTCATATCATGGAGACTCCATTCATCCTCTCTTTGAGATTATGGATTTGAACTGTGAATGAGTGTTGAGTTGGTGTTTCAGATTCAGATTTTTTGGTGATGACCAATAGCTTTCCACATCTTGAGTTAATTATCAGTCTTAGTGTTTTGACTGTTATATAAGCCCTCTTGTTTTTAATAGTAGCCCACATTTAGAAGCCTGTTTGTTCTTATTTCTTTCGTGAAAACCACTTTATGGCTGTTTTAAAATTGGTGTAATGCCTTGACCAGGGGGTAGTGATTTGCCCATGTTTAAGGACTGACAGCAGACCGGCTAAACACTGTTATGCCTGACACAGGAACTCTCAGTGTCTCAGCTGGACCACAGCTCTGATGTTCTCTAAATGCCTTTAACACTAGAATTACCAGAATCTACGAAAAACGTGTAGATCCGGCCCACCTTAAAACCATTCTCACCTCTCCACCAGCGTCTTTTGTCCTCTAAATGTGCTGATAAAACCAAGCTGCCAGCAGCCGGCTATTCCATCCCCCACCGACGCAGAACGTAAACGACCTTCTCCCAGCTCATGCCTTGATTGATTATCTGGGAGTGAAGTGGAGTTTTAGAGTGGAAATAATAGATCGTTATTTGGAACACATGCAGTTCATGTGTGTTCTGTTTCTACAGTAATCTGTGTAAACACATTGTTAAAACAGAACCTTTTTCATATTTTAGCAATAAATGTTATAAAATGCAGGCATAAACTATAGAATGTGTGAAGCATGAAGTCCAAACATCAAATAAACACTTTCACAAAAGGTTCAATAACAACACAAGAGCTTCCATGGCGTAGCAGTAAGCTTTGCTTTTTCATAGCACAGCAGGCTTACTGTCTCTCAGAGACCTGAGTTCGATTCCCCGTTGAGGTAAAAGTGTTCTTTTTTTTTTTTTTCCTTTTTAACCTCAAACGGACAAAATTTATAAATTGGTATGCACTGTTAGTTAATGAGATCATTATATTTTCATGTGTGATGCTCCTTTTAAAATATTTTTTTAACAATTGAGACTGCAATTAACATGAACAACTGTCCTTCTAACTGTTATTTGTAAGATCCATAACACACAGACAGACAGAGCACTGTGTAATAGAGAGACAGACAGGCAGACAAGTCACTAGATATATAAATAAACAGGGAAAGCACATGAACTGAAAGAAAAAAAAGATCAACATGTGTGTTGCTGCACTGAATAAGCTCACCCGCTCTAACATTCCACCCCCCCCCGATCTGACTCTCTAAGAAACAGCGCAAGTACAGACGCAAACCAAGTGTATGTGTGTACTGCAAAATATTAACAAAAAGAGCAGCTTACTACTGAAAACGGCAAATATAGGAGTGAGTGGGGATCGAACCGGGGACTTTTGATTACACTTGGTTTGCGTTTGTACTTGTACTGTTACTTAGTCAGATCTGGGGGAAGTGTGGTGTTAGAGCGCGTGAGCTTATTCAGTGCTATTGATCTTTTTTTTCTTTCAATAATAGCACCAGCATTAATCCACACCTGATCTGTCGCTGTTTGTTTTCAAATAATATTGCATTAGTGTGATGATATTTTCACATATATTGTCTCTTTCTTTCAGGTGTGTAATAGGAACCACAGCATAGAGAGAAGTGTGTACATTGTAACAGGTACACACGTTGTAAATGTAGGAAAGACTATCTTTGCATATGTGTCAACAGTTAACATTTGAATCTGATGATTGCATATAGTGCTGAACTTACTGCTCTGTACTATTCTTTCCTCTGCATGTCCTGGAGTACAAAAGAAACAGCATACAGCAACATGTGGGGACTGGCAAGATTGTGGGAAAAAAACACGCAGTCACTGATTACAAACCTCAAGATGTTATGCGAATGAATATGAATAATATGAATAATGTTGCATCCGTGCCACAAAGTTTTCCGAAATGTACTATACAGGTCATAAAACGAATAATTCCAAATATCATATATACCTACGTCTGTGTTTTTTTGTTTTTTTGACATCATACACCATAAGGTGCACACTAATTCAGCATGAGCAGGAACACTCAATAAAACTGAATTTAAAAAAAATCAAGTGATGGTGAGATACGAAGAAGGCAGATTCGCCAGCGTTTGTGTGTCAGCTTTTATATCCTCCAGATGAGAGAATGTCCAGGTCCATTGTCTTTAAACACCACTCACATCTCCAGTTATTCCACGTTAGATCCAGCATTAGATCCCTAGGGTTGGGGGGGCGGTAGTATGTATCGTGATCGTGATTTGGAGAGAATAAAAGTTAAAAAAAACATTAACTTTTACAAGTCCTATAAATGCACACCGTGTGTTACAGACGCAAACCAAATGTATGTGTGTACTGTATAATATTAACAAAAAGAGGAGCTCACTACTGAAAACGGCAAATATAGGAGTGAGTGGGGATCAAACCAGGGACTCTTTATTACAAGTCAGCAGATCTTACTGCTATGCCAATGAAGCTGTTGTCTATTCCTTTAACCTTTTGTGAAAGTGTTTACTCGATCCTTGGACTTCAGGCTTCATACATCATATAGTTTATGCCTACATTTTGTCATTTACTACTAAAATATGAAAAACATCCATCCATCCATTTTCCAACCCGCTGAATCTGAACACAGGGTCACGGGGGTCTGCTGGAGCCAATCCCAGCCAACACAGGGCACAAGGCAGGAACCAATCCTGGGCAGGGTGCCAACCCACCGCAGAATATGAAAAATATTTCTGTTTTAAAAATGTGTTTACACAGATTACTGTAGAAACGGAACACACATGAAATGCATGTGTTCCAAATAACGATCTATTATTTCCACTCTAAAACTCCAGCAGTTCACTCACTCCCAGATAATCAAACAAGGCATGAGCTGAGAAAACTTAGTGAACGTTCTGCGACGGTGGGGGATGGAATAGCCAGCTGCTTGCTGCTCGTCTTAATCAGCACATTTAGAAGACAAAAGATGCTGGCGGAGAGGTGAGAACGGTTTTAAGGTGGGCCGGATCTACAAGTTTTTTCGTACACTCTGGTAATTCTAGTGTTAAACTTCCAGCCATCCTCTGTGAACAGGCTGCTGACAAAATAAGAGACACCAACAGCAATTATATGTTACTAGCAAAATACCTGCGCTTCGCAGCGGAGAAGTAGTGTGTTAAAGAGGTTATGAAAAAAAAAGGAAACATTTTAAAAATAACGTAACATAATTGTCAATGTAATTGTGTTGTCATTGTTATGAGTGTTGCTGTCATATATATATATATACTAGCAAAATACCCGCGCTTCGCAGCGGAGAAGTACTGTGTTAAAGAGGTTATGTAAACATATATATATACATAAACATATATACATATATATACATATCTACATATACACATATCTACATATACATATACAGTAATCCCTCGCTATATCGCACTTCGCCTTTCACGGCTTCACTCCATCGCGGATTTTATATGTAAGCATATTTAAATATATGTCGCGGATTTTTTGCTGGTTCGCGGATTTCTGCGGACAATGGGTCTTTTAATTTCTGGTACATGCTTCCTCAGTTGGTTTGCCCAGTTGATTTCATACAAGGGACGCTATTGGTAGATGGCTGAGAAGCTAGCCAACTTACTTTTCTCTCTCTCTCTCTTGCGCTGACTTTCTCTGATCCTGATGTAGGGGGATTGAGCAGGGGGGCTGTTCGCACACCTAGACGATAGGGACGCTAGTCTAAAAATGCTAAAAGATTATCTTCACGTTGCTACCTTCTGTGCAGCTGCTTCCTGAAGCGACATGCTGCACGGTGCTTCGCATACTTAAAAGCTCAAAGGGCACGTATTGCTTTTTGATTGAAAAACAAACTCTGTCTCTCTCTCTCTCTCTTTCTCTGCTCCTGACGGAGGGGGTGTGAGCTGCCGCCTTCAACAGCTTTGTGCCGCGGTGCTTCGCATACTTAAAAGCCAAACAGTCCTATTGATTTGTTTGCTTTTCTCTATCTCTCTGACAGCCTGTGCTCCTGAAACGCACTCCTTTGAAGAGGAAGATATGTTTGCATTCTTTTAATTGTGAGACAGAACTGTCATCTCTGTCTTGTCATGGAGCACAGTTTAAACTTTTGAAAAAGAGACAAATGTTTGTTTGCAGTGTTTGAATAACGTTCCTGTCTCTCTACAACCTCCTGTGTTTCTGCGCAAATCTGTGACCCAAGTATGACAATATAAAAATAACCATATAAACATATGGTTTCTACTTCGCGGATTTTCTTATTTCGCGGGTGGCTCTGGAACGCAACCCTCGCGATGGAGGAGGGATTACTGTATATACATATACACATCCACATATAATATATATATATATACATATACAAATTTACATATCTACATATATATATATATATATATATATATATATATATATATACATATAAATATAGACATACATATATACATACATACATACATTCACATATATATATATATATATATATATATATATATATATATATATATATATATATATATATATATATATATATATATATACTGTATATATACATATCTACTTATTGGCTCCTGTATTTAGGATATAGCGGGTTGGATAATGGATGGATGGACATTTGTATGCATAGCCCTATTTGCCCGTTTTCGTTTTTTTTCTTTCTTCAGTAATATTTCAGCAGACCCGGAGCTTGTCAGTTCAAATCCTGGTACTGACACCACTGTGTGACCCTGAGGAAGTCACTTCACCTGCCTGTGCTGCAAAAATCAAAAGTAATGTAAGAAATTATACCTCAGATGTTGCAAGTTGCTGGAATAAAGGCATAAGTCAAATAGATAAATATGTATTATACACATAGGAACTATTCATTTATTTTCAGTTAAGTCATCTGTAGCAAACATTTATAAATGAGGGTTTCTCCTTTTTAGATAGTGCAAACTGTTTCTTCTTCATTGAGGTTTTCTCTTGGAGAGCTTTTTTCATTTCATTGAAAATTAAAGCAGCAGCTGCCAAAATATGTAGCTTTCTTATTAATTTTTCAACATTGTGTAAAATAACTTTATAAAGTAACATAAAAGGTTTAAATACTGGTTATCCTTTTACACTAAAATATTACTAAAGAGATACAAAAAAAGTAAAATGCATATGTTGTTTTTCTTTAAGGAGATTAAATATTACTGAAGAAAGAAAAAAAAACTAAAACAGCCAAATGGGGCTATGCATACAAACTTAAAAGGTTTAAATAAAACAGAAATATACACTTTTATTTTTACTTGCTTAACTTGTGGAGGGTGTATCCTGTAGCAAAGCCCTAACTTTTTTTGTGAAAGCCCGTTTCAGTCAATAAGTCTTAAAAACAGGTGTAAAGATATTGACAATAAGCTACGCAAACCCACCAAGACATGGAATCGTTTAAATCAAGTATCATTACATCTTCCATTCTTAAAGAGAAGTAAGGCAGTACTTATAAGCTTACATATATATATATATATATATATATATATATATATATATATAGACATACATACATATATATATATCTATATCTATATCTATATATGTATATCTATATATATCTATATCTCTATATACATCTATATATATATATATATATATATATATATATATATATATATATATATATATATATATCTATATCTATATCTATATCTATATATACATAAATATATATATATATATATATATATATATATATATATATATATATATATATATATATATATATATATATATATATATATCTCTAAATCCCCGCGAAGTACTGCTTTTAAATTTTTATTAAGAAGAAAAGCTTTTTAAATTGAGGGAAAATATCCCAATAGCAATTTGTTAAGGATCTGTTTTTTTGTGAAGCAGCCTTAACACAGCTTTTCCGCTGTTTTATAAATGAACGCCATATAAGGTCTTCCTTTTTCCTTGCTTCGCCAAGGAAGGAGCCTTTTTATTAAATCCAAGGATTCTTCGCTTTTTTTTTTGTTTGTTTATTACAATTGTTATAGTTCTGTTTGTATACGACGTTGTCAGTTCAGCACTCAGGTTGTAATATGACCAAGCTGTGCAAGCTTACTGTTAAGAATGCAACGTATAGTTGTACAGGAGAAAAGCAATCTTGCCTCAAATCAATGGCAACCTTTTGTAGGTCTATGAACTTAATTTAAAGTTTAGGTTTACACGGTGCTATCTTTCTGAAGTACCTGCACTCATGAATATGTCTGTATGCGTCAGTCGCTCAAATCCCCGCGCTTCGCACCGGCGAAGTACTGCTTTTAAATTTTTATTAAGAAGAAAAGAAAACCTTTTAAAATTGAGGGAAAATATACCAATAACAGTTTGTTAAGGATCTGTTTTTTTGTGAAGCTGCCTTCACTCGAGTGATCACTTCGAGCTGACTTGCTGGCTAACCATAAGCGTTACCTGGTAGGTAACCACCCATACAATCAGATTGTGAATCAGACTACGAATGCCGTGAATGTAATTACCCCGATCTACATGCTGTCAAATAAACGAACCACACGCTGTGGCGCAATTTTAGGGGCTTCGCCTCTAGCGCTGACGTCCGAGGTTCGATTCCCGTAAGGGAGTGAAGTGAATGGGTGGTTACCTACCAGGTAACGCGTATGGTTGGCCAGCAAGTCAGGTAACATCAGCCACGGTGCCTTCAGTTGTGAGAAGCAGATCATAGAATGGATTAAAATAGTTTACTGTCAAATAATGCAAAGAGTACGCGACATGTCTTTCCCCCTTATTCTTGGCTCATCAGGCGTACACACTCACTGCACTCGCTTACGGTAATCGAACCTCGGACGTCAGCGCTAGAGGGGCTTTGCAGCGGTGAAGTATTGCTTTTAAATTTTAATTAAGAAGAAAAGAAAACCTTTTTAAATTAAGTCTTAAAAAGAGGTGTAAAGATATTGCCAATAAGCTACGCAAACCCACCAAGACATGCAATCGTTTAAATCAAGGCGCGAGTCAAAAAACACCATCCCATAATATTAGTTAACGATTAACACATGTCTATATGTATTGTAAGTATACAATACAACTGATAATATGTTGCGCTTATTTATCTGGTGTACTGACATTTTTGCGCGTTTAACGGCTGAAATCTAACGTGGTTTGTGCCCTTCAGAATGAAAAGAGTTTGCATTTACCTTTTTAATAAAAGGCGAGCTTTTAAGCCTGAGAAATCACCCTGTAATTGCACACGTTTAATTGCACATGTGTTAATATGTATGCTTACACAGTATTAAAAGACACTCAACAATTACACAGTATTAAAAGACACTCAACAATTAACGTAATTTACCTTCGTTCCCGCGTTTGACTTGTGCTGTAAATCTCTTCCTCGTTTTCAGTTCACGTGATTACGTAGGAGGCGTAATACGTGATGACGCAATACGTGACTCCGCCTCCTCCATTAGAGTATATGGACAAAAAACAGGTTCCAGTTATGACCATTACGCGTAGAATTTCGAAATGAAACCTGCCTAACTTTTGTAAGTAAGCTGTAAGGAATGAGATTGCCAAATTTCAGCCTTCTACCTACACGGGAAGTTGGAGAATTAGTGATGAGTGAGTCAGTCAAACAGGTTCCAGTTATGACCATTACGCGTAGAATTTCGAAATGAAACCTGCCTAACTTTTGTAAGTAAGCTGTAAGGAATGAGCCTGCCAAATTTCAGCCTTCTACCTACACGGGAATTTGGAGAATTAGTGATGAGTCAGTCAGTCAGTCAGTCAGTCAGTCAGTCAGTCAGTGAGTCAGTGAGGGCTTTGCCTTTTATTAGTATAGATTAGTAACAAATGAGAAGATGTGTGTAGTTTTCAAGTGACTTTAGCTGCAGGTGAAAGCTCCTGTTGCACCCTACGCAACTATGTTTGATCTTATTCAGGAAAAGATCCCAGTTGCCCCACAAGAGAAAGACTCTCTGAGACTAAGGTCATAAAGCTTATGGCGCCAGTTTCTGAACAAAGGCCGAACCATAACAACAGTTGTGTAGGGTGTGACAGGAGCTTCTACCTGCAGCTAAAGTCACTTCAGAACACATGTACTGTGTCAGTGTGTCCGTGTTGATCAAACACAGGAAGCTCTGCAGTCTAATTGTGACTTTACGCCGTAGGAAGATAAGTAAGTAAATCAAGGTAAATAACATTCAATCTGACTTTTATATAAGTAACACAGAAATGTTTTTCATATAAAGACCATTGCGAAACATAATTATAAACAGAACTTAGCACGATACGTTGGTGAGATCTGTAAGCCATGTTGTTTCAAATAGGGACACATGTGGGGCAGACTGACTGGCAGGATGACGCCCGACCTCTTGCTGTATCCAAACGGTGCCAACTTTCGCCTTTATGCCTGGTGCAGCTGCGTTGTTCTTATATGTGAGTGGAGTTCACCTCTGTTATAGCACGTCTTTATTTGAAAACAGCAGTGTCCGATCGGGAAGAGCATGAAAGTGACTGAGAGAATAAAACTGAATAAAAAAAAAACGCTTACCTTTACAAGTACCATACATTTACACCGGCTGTTACAGTCTCAAATCAAATGTACGTTTTTATTGTATAATATTAACAATAAGAGCAGCTCACTACTCAAGACGTTTATTTCGGGACACGTGAAGACTCAGACCAGCAACCTTTTGAATAGGAGTCAGCAGTTCTTACCGGTGTACTACCAAAAAAGTTGTGACAATGAAGTACACTACCCCGATTTCTTTTTCTTCGGTTATAGTCTAGAATAAAAGTACACTTGTTCTGTTATACTTGTATCTTTTGTGAAAGTGTCTATTTGATATTTGGACTTCAGTCTTCAGACATTATACACCATGTCAAAATTTTGTTGTTAGTACAAAAACATGGAAAAAGTTTGTCTTTTAGGTATCCATCCATCTTCTAACCTGCTGAATCCAAATACAGGGTCATGGGGGTCTGCTGGAGCCAATCCCAGCCAACACAGGGCAGGAACCAATCCCGGACAGGGTGCCAACCCACCGCAGGACACACACAAACACACACTAGGGCCAATTTAGAATTGCCAATCCACCTAACCTGCATGTCTTTGGACTGTGGGAGGAAACCAGAGCACCCGGAGGAAACCCACACAGACATGGGGAGAACATGCAAACTCCATGCAGGGAGGACCCGGGAAGTGAACCCAGGTCCTCAGGTCTTCCAACTGCGAGGCAGCAGCGCTACCCACTGCACCACCGTGCCGCCCTCTTTTAGGTATGTGTTCAACATTTCTGTCACGTTACACTTACATAGATCTTTGTAGAAACGGAACACACGTGAAATGCATGTGTTCCAAATAACGATATATATTTTAGCCTATACAGCTCTAAGTACTACTTCACTCACAGATAAACAAGGCTTGAACTGGGAGAGTTGAGCTCCATTGAGGCAGGGGATGATATAGCAGGCTGCTTGCTGCTTGTGCTGATCGACACATTTGTAAAACAAAAGACACTGCTGGAGAGGTGTGAAGGAATTAAAGGTGGGCTGGGAATACGAGATTTTTCGTAGGCTTCAGGAATTCTAGTGTTAATGATCCAGTTTACAGTGTGTGTGTCCGGGACATGACTGATCGATCCGCTGCTAAATTAAAACAGGCGGATCACAGTCAGCCATTAGCCTCATTCTGGAACTCCAATTCCCAGCTGCCCTTGCAAGACCCAACAGAGCATGCACCAGAAACAGGCCTGCTCATTGGCTCATGGCCGGGAGGAGGGGCTGATGATGGCTCGAGCCCACCTCCGGCCGCTTCAAATAATAATATTGACATGCGGGAGCTGGTTAATTCAGCGGTACAGGTAAGGTACCATACAAGAAAGAGGGACGCAGAGTGAAACTGACCCGCTGTTAATTAGTAGTGGGTGCCAAGTAACCTTGAGCCCTACAGTTGAGACCGGAATGATGACCGAGTGTCCGGTCGAAGGATCAAACGAGCCGGAGCAACGGGATAGTGTTGCCTCCCGGAGCAATTTGATCCTTAACACATCGGTGCCGGTCATTCAGAAATCAAAAGGGGTGCAAACAGCAAAGGGTCTCTCTCTTACGCATAGAGAGACCCAGACTGTGAGAAAGCCCCAGATTAAAAAGGAGATCCTGGAAGAGAAACAGGGGTCTCCTGATAATATAGAGCATGGAGCTGTGAGCTCATGTACAGCTGACAGCCCATTCTTAGCTGGTAAACCGTGTCTCCCCACGGTTCTCCTGTGATTATTTTTCAGAACGAAGCCACAGACCGACCACAGCCAATGGCACCTCGTGGAGGAAGACAACCCTTGCGGGGCTGGACGTTGGGCCCCACTTTTCTTTGCTTAGGGCGGGGATCTGTGATGGACAGCCAGCAGCTTATCCTGGCTGACACATCCAAGACGCTAGATGGTGTCTTCCCTGCAGCCTAGAGGTGTCCCGGATTCCAGCAGAGCATCATGGAAGATGGAGTTCGGCTGTGGATGCCACTGTGTGATGCTGCAGGGAGACGAGGGGATTTTTGTTTCCCGTATGGCCCAGAAGTACTCCCAAGTCACAGGGACCTGGAAATGCTATTGAATCACATGGACAGAAGGAGAGGAGCACTTCTGGGTCAAGGACTATATAAGGGGCTATGCGAGACCTAGCAAGCGGAGCCAGAATTGGGAGGGAGTGTGATGGAGCTGCTGGGAGAGGAGGATTGATTTATTATATTATTGTGATTATTGATTTGTTTATTGTGGTGGTTGTGGTGCTTTGGAGCACAATACTGGGAGAAGAATAAATTGAAAGAATTCCTGGTGCTTTTACTTGGTGTCCTGGAGTTTGTCTGCAGAGTTTGAGGAGCGACATCACCCTCTAGTGTCACACGTGTTAAGCCAAAATAACTGTCAGGAGAGTGTTCTGCTGCCATCTAGTTGATGAAATAACATCATAGTGCCAAAATCAGTAATATTTCCCTGCATATTGCCACTTTATAGTAACTATTTGGTACGTCATTAATATTCATGTGTGGAGCATAGATGTTTATATAAGACAGTAATAATAACAGCAGATCACTACTCAAAACAGAAAATGCAGGGAAGACCTGGGATCGAACCCACAACCTCTTGATTTAGAATTAGCCATTCTTACCTTTAAACCAGCCATGCGATTGATAAAATGGACTTTGGTTTTTAGTCATTGACAGCAACATGTAAATTGAATAATTTTTTTTTCTTCGGTTATACAGTATTCTTGAATAAAGGCGCACTTGTTTTGTTACACCTTTTGTGAAAGTATTTATTTTATACTAGACAGTAATGGCGCAATGCATGATAAGGTGCAGTGAATACACTTGACTTGACCATACTCCATTGACCCTTGAGCTTCGTTGACCATATATGTGTACAATGATTTAACACTAGAATTACCAGAGCCTACGAAAAAACTCGTAGATCCGGCCCACCTTAAATCCGTTCGCACCTCTCCGTCAGCGTCTTTTGTCCTGTAAATGTGCCGATTAAGACAAGCAGCAAGCAGCCTGGTATCCCATCCCCCACCCTCACAGAACGTTCACTAAGTTTTCCCAGCTCATGTCTTGATTGATTATCTGGGAGTGAACTGCTGGAGTTTTAGAGTGGAAAAAATGATCGTTATTTGGAACACATGCATTTCATGTGTGTTCCATTTCTACAATAATCTGTGTAAACACATTGTTAAAACAGAAACATTTTTCATATTTTAGTAGTAAATAACAAAATGTTGGCATAAACTATATAATGTGTGAAGCCTGAAGTCCAAAGATCAAATAAACACTTTCACAAAAGGTTCAAGGATAATACAACAGCTTCTGTGGCGTAGCGGTAAGATTTACTGACTTGTAATCAAGAGTCCCTGGTTTGATCCTGACTGCCTCCTGTATTTGCCATTTTCAGTAGTGAGCTGCTCTTATTGTTAATATTATACAGTACACACATACACTTGGTTTGCGTCTGTAACACACAGTGTACATTTATAAGACTTGTAAAAGTTACCGTTTTTTTTTCACTTTTATTCTCTCAGTCACGATCATGATACATACTACCGCCCTAGGGATCTGACGCTGTTAGTTTTTATTTGAAACTAGGAGTAACTGTAGATGTGAGTGGTGTTTTGAGGCAATGGAACTGGACATTCTTTGATTTGGAGGGTGTGGCAGGTGGCCGGGTGTGGAGGAGAGGCCCAAAGAGAAAGAAAGAGAAAAGAGAAATAGAGGTGGCTGTATGAGAAACCTGAACTTTGGAAGATTGTTGGGGTTTGTGGTGGTGCACTTATAGACATTGTAAATATTAGTGTGAATAAACGTGTGGAGATGGCTCGGAACGTGTATGCTGGTCTGTGTCCGTGGCCCTCCTTTCACAGTGGTGTAGTCGCGCAGGATGCTCCACCTGGGACAAGGTGGGGACCTGCATTTAGAAATAAGTCTGTGGACGGCCCGGCACAGCAGGGGAGCTCACCCACATGCCACGGGGCGGCGTGCACCCAACCCTGCAGGAAGGTTTTGTAACCTGGACCGTTAGCGGTCCGCCGTTGGACTGTGTGTTTCAGGGGCAGCTCAAAGACGCGGCAGCAGCAAGGGGAGCTGCCGGGAAGGAGAGGCTGCAGCTAAAACAGCCGCAGCAGCCGCGGAGCTGCCTGGAGTCTTGTCTCCGCGTGTGGAAGGAAGACGAGATGGCCGCAGACCAGAAGTCCCTCCTTGTGACAGGCACGGGGTTGGATAGCGTTTGGATGAAGGCGGGCCCGGGGAATGTCCATCCCGTGCCAGCGAGAAACCCGATTGGGCCGGAGGAAAGGGCCCATAGAAAGCAGTCGGCGAGTGGCGCTGCTTGTCAGGTAAGCTCACCGTCAACTGACTTTCTCTCCCTGGCAGCGGTTCTGCAGCGGTTGCAGAGATGCCTCCTGCTGATCGGATCGCAGCCACCTCAGCTATGTGCCCTCCGGGCGGAGACGCTGAAGTCAGAGGGGACGGCAGTCGCATCAGGACAAGCGCCGCTGGCGAAACGGGAACTACACGGCGCTGGATCTTCTGACCGGAGAGGTACAGCGGGGACAGTGAGTAGGACCAGCTCCGTAAAGCTACGGACACCGATGGGACATGGTCTGCCCTTCTGCTATAGGCAGACCCGAACCATTGCGGCGTCCCAAAGAAAGAGGAGGAATCGGAGGAAGAAAACCGACTTCTCCGATATGAGAGGACGTGTTGCTGGGTGCTCACGTCCCAAGAAAGGCCACCCTCTGCCGAGGCAGAGGGAAAACCTGCAGCAGGCTGAGAGAAGAGCGTATCTGATCCCGTTGGCGGTCCCAAGGAGGGGAACACGGAGGTCTCGGATGGGGAGGCTGAGGAATAGAGTATCGGGGTGCCAGTCGGAGCGGAGAGCGTTGGCCCACATATGGAGGAAGCGCGCCGAGGGGCCGCGTCAGGGCAACGTCTCCGCCCCCTGATTTTCTTTTTATTTTGTAGGACCAGGCCCTAGGCTGGAACATGTCGGCCTACCGCCGAGGAAAATCTGCCCTCGCGGGACGGGCTGTTGGCCCCTAGGGGTCTCAGCTTGTGGGGGAGTATTGTGGCAGGTGGCCGGGTGTGGTCATCAGCCGCCTGCCTATTTAAGGAGCCGCCTCCCCTCACTCAGGACAGGAGTCGGGTGAGGAGAAGGATGAGGTCTAGGAGGCGGCGGCAAGGAGAGGCCGAAAGAGAAAGAGAGAGAAAAGAGAAAGAGAGGTGGCTGTATGAGAAGCCTGGACTTTGGGAGACTGTTGGGGTTTGTGGTGGTGCACTTATAGACATTGTAAATATTAGTGTAAATAAACATGTGGTGATGGCTCGGAACGTGTATGCCTGTCTTTGTCCGTGGCCCTCCTTTCACAAGGGATAAATAGCTAACACACAAACGCTGGTGAATCTGCCTTCTTCGTATCTCACCGTCACTTCATTTTTTTCAATTCAGTTTACATTCACCATCCAACCTCTGCTCCTTAGGGACAAGCTGACAGAGATGGGAATAGATTCATACCTGGTGGCATGGATCGTGGACTATCTTACAGACAGACTTCAGTATGTGCGTCTTGGGAACTGCACGTCTGACATTGTGGTCAGCAACACAGGAGCGCCGCAGGGGACTGTACTTTCTCTGGTCCTGTTCAGCCTATATACATCCAACTTCCAATACAAATCGGAGTCCTGCCACGTGCAAAAGTTCACTGGCGACACTGCTATCGTGGGCTGAATCAGGAGTGGGCAGGAGGAGGAGTATAGGGACCTCATCAAGGACTTTGTTATTTGCTTTTGGTCACCGGTCCTCTTTTTAAAAGCTGTGCTGACATCCTTTGACCCCAACAGCGCCTGCACCCTCAGTAGAAGACCAATCAGAGCCACTGCAGGGACTGCTGGGAGTTCCAGTTTCAAGTTCTATTGCCTACTTTCACCATCTCAAGCTACATTTTCCTCTACGGTTGCTTCCTGTTCTCTCTACCATACAGTATTGCCACGAAAAAAGTCATAAAAATTGTGGAGGATATTTGCGGTTTCTGCTAATGATTATTAGTTAGGTTCTGAGGAAAAATCCACAAACGACTGAGGCAGCGAACTCTGAACCATGACTTCTCGGAGGACTACTGTATTCCAAATAACGATATACCTGTATTATTTACCCTGCACAACTCAAGGGACCTCACACCCAGGTAAACAGACTTGAGCTCTGAGAATTTTGTGTCTCAATTCAGCTGTGTCAGTGGGAGATGGGACAGCAGGCTGAACATTAGAACATTAGAACCCTCTAGATGAGAACAGGCCATTCAACTCAACAAAGCTCGCCAATCCTATCCACTTATTTCTTCCAAAAAAACATCAAGTCGAGTTTTGAAAGTCCCCAACGTGTTACTGTCTACCACACTACTTGGTCATTTACTCCAAATGTCTATCGTTCTTTGTGTAAAGAAAAACTTCCTAATGTTTGTACGAAACTTACTCTTAACAAGTTTCCAACTGTGTCCCCATGTTCCTGATGAACTCATTTTAAAGTTGCAGTCTCAATCCACTAGACTAATTCCCTTCATAATTTTAAACACTTCAGTGAGGTCTCCTTAATCTTCTTTTGCTTAAACTGTAAAGGCTCAGCTCTTTAAATCTTTTTTCATAATTCATCCCCTGTAGCCCTGAATCAGCCCAGTCGCTCTTCTCTGGACCTTTTCTAGCACTGCTATGTCCTTTTTGTAGCCTGGAGACTAAAACTGCACACATGACTCCAGATGAGGCCTCACCACTGCATTATAAAGCTTGAGCAGAACCTCCTGTGACTTGTACTCCACACATCAAGGCGCTATATAACCTGACATTCTGTTAGCCTTCTTAATGGCTTCTGGACACTGTCTGCCAGTCGATAGCTTAGAGTCCACTATGACTGCTAAATCTTTCTCATAAGGTGTACTCTTGATTTTCAAACCGCTCATTGCATATTCAAACCTAACATTTTGACTCCATCCATCCATTTTCCAACCCGCTGAATCCAAACATAGGGTCACGGGGGTCTGCTGGAGCCAATCCCAGCCAACACAGGGCACAAGGCAGGAACCAATCCTGGGTGCCAACCCACCGCAGGACACACACAAACACATCGACACACTAGGGCCAATTTAGAATCGCCAATCCACCTAACCTGCATGTCTTTGGACTGTGGGAGGAAACCAGAGTGCCCGGAGGAAACCCACGCAGACACGGGGAGAACATGCAAACTCCATGCAGGGAGGACCCGGGAAGCGAACCCAGGTCCCCAGGTCTCCCAACTGCGAGGCAGCAGCGCTACCCACTGCACCACCGTGCCGCCCAACATTTTGACTTCTTATGTATAATACTTTACATTTACTGACATTACATTTCATCTGCCATAAATCTGTCCAATCCTGTATGCTATCCAAGTCCTTCTGTGATGATATAATGGAATCCAAATTCTGTACATGATGTATAAACTATGTGATTGTATAAAAAATAAACTTGGTGTAAAAGCACTCACATTTTCACGCCAGCTCAATCTCTGGCATATGCTATTTCTCCGCTTGGTTTTTCAAACTGGCAGCACCCAGCATCAAAGCAGTGCTTTTGTTCCAGTGTGGTTTCCCTTTCTTTTTTAGATGCACATCCCTGACGCAGCTTTATCATATACACTGAAATTAACCGTATATTGTTTATTAGTTTAAGGCATCTGATTGTAATTAACCCATAACAATATAATCTGTCTTTTCGTCTGTTAAACCCAAGTAACTCAAAAGAATGCCTCCTAAGTACTTCCAGTAAAACCGGTGAGGCTATCGCTGTATTTTTCAATCAAAAAATTAATGATATTAGAAATAACATAGTATATTTCCCCAACACTAAGGATCCTCCTAAACCCCAGTATTCTGTTATAAACAAACTAAATTCTTTTACTAGGATAGATTTACCTGATTTACATAAAATAATTTCTCAAATGAAACCCTCCACCTGCGTTCTTGACCCAATACCAACAAATTTTTTCAAAGAAGTATCGGGCGTGCTTAGTGATAATGTTCTTGACATAGTAAATTCGTCATTAGATACGGGGGTCTTCCCAGACTGTCTTAAGACTGCTGTAGTTAAACCCCTACTTAAGAAAAATAATCTCGACCCCTCTGCTCTTGAAAATTATAGACCCATCTCTAACCTGCCTTTCTTAAGTAAAATTCTAGAGAAGGCAGTCATTATGCAGTTAAATGAGCACCTCAATAAACCTGCTATTCTTGATAAATTTCAGTCAGGTTTTAGAACAAATCACAGCACAGAAACTGCACTCGTCAAAGTAGTAAATGACTTGCGGGTAAATGCAGACAGAGGCCATTTATCTGTTCTCATCCTCTTAGATCTGAGTGCCGCATTTAACACCATTGATCATAATATTCTTAGAAATCGCCTTAGTCAGTGGGTGGGCCTCTCTGGCAGCGTCTTAAATTGGTTTGAATCCTACCTGATAGGGAGAAAATTCTTTGTTAGTTGTGGTAATTATAACTCAAAGACACATGATATCCTATATGGTGTTCCACAAGGCTCTATCCTGGGTCCGCTGCTCTTCTCAATCTACATGCTTCCATTAGGTCAGATTATCTCAGGGCACAACTTGAGCTACCACAGCTATGCTGATGACACACAGCTGTATTTATCAATAACACCTGATGACCCCCATTCTCTTGATTCACTAACACAATGTCTAACCTGTATCTCAGAATGGATGAATAGTAACTTTCTCAAATTAAATAAAGAGAAAACCGAAATCTTAGTGATTGGCAATAATGGATACAATGAGGCTATTAGAAATAAAGTGGATGCATTAGGATTAAAAGTCAAATCGGAGGTAAAAAGCTTAGGGGTAACCGTTGACTATAATTTAAATTTTAAATCGCATATTAATCAGATCACTAGGACAGCATTTTTTCACTTAAGAAACATAGCAAAAGTAAGACCTCTTATATCATCGAAAGATGCAGAGAAATTAGTTCACGCGTTTGTTTTCAGTCGACTAGATTACTGTAACGCACTCCTCTCAGGACTACTCAAAAAAGACATAAATCATTTGCAACTAGTGCAGAATGCAGCTGCTAGAATCCTTACCAGGAAAAGAAAATCCGAACACATTTCTCCAGTTTTGATGTCACTACACTGGTTACCTGTGTCATTCAGAATTGACTTTAAAATTCTGCTTATGGTTTATAAAGCCATAAATAATCTCGCCCCATCTTATATATCGGAATGTCTGAAACCTTATACAGTGATCCCTCGCTATATCGCGCTTCGCCTTTCGCGGCTTCACTCCATCGCGGATTTTATATGTAAGCATATTTAAATATATATCGCGGATTTTTCGCTGCTTCGCGGGTTTCTGCGGACAATGGGTCTTTTAATTTCTGGTACATGCTTCCTCAGTTGGTTTGCCCAGTTGATTTCATACAAGGGACGTTATTGGCAGATGGCTGAGAAGCTACCCAACTTACTTTCTCTCTCTCTCTCTCTCTTGCGCTGACGTAGGGGGGTGTGAGCAGGGGGGCTGTGTGCAGCTGCTTCCTGAAGGACATGCTGAGCTTCGCATACTTAAAAGCTCAAAGGGCACGTATTGATTTTTTTTATCTGTCTCTCGCTATCTCTCTCTATCTCTCTCTCTGTCTTCCTGCTCCTGACAGAGGGGGTGTGAACTGCCGCCTTCAACAGCTTTGTACCGGCGGTGCTTCGCATACTTAAAAGCCAAAAAGCCGTATTGATTTTTTTTTTGACTGCTTGCTTTGCACTCCTTTGAAAAGGAAGATATGTTTGCATTCTTTTAATTGTGAGACAGAACTGTCATCTCTGTCTTGTCATGGAGCACAGTTTAAACTTTTGAAAAAGACAAAAATGTTTGTTTGCAGTGTTTGAATAACGTTCCTGTCTCTCTACAACCTCCTGTGTTTCTGCGCAAATCTGTGACCCAAGCATGACATTCTAAAAATAACCATATAAACATATGGTTTCTACTTCGCGGATTTTCCTATTTCGCGGGTGGCTCTGGAACGCAACCCCCGCGATGGAGGAGGGATTACTGTATTCCAAATCATAACCTCAGATCCTCAACTGAGTGTCTCCTTAGAATTCCAAGAGCAAAACTTAAAAGAAGTGGTGAGGCGGCCTTCTGCTGTTATGCACCTAAAATCTGGAATAGCCTGCCAGTAGGAATTCGCCAGGCTAATACAGTGGAGCACTTTAAAAAACTACTGAAAACACATTACTTTAACATGGCCTTCTCATAACTTCACTGTAATTTAATCCTGATACTCTGTATATCCAATTCATTATAATAACTATTCATGGTGGCTCTAAAATCTGTACTAACCCCTACTCACTCTTCTGTTTCCTTTCCCGGTGTCCTGTTGGTGGAGGCTTGCGCCACCACCATCTAATCTAAGTACCATGATGTTCCAACAATGATGGATCGATTAAAAGCCAGAAGTCTGTATGACCATCACCATCAAGTGACTCCGTGAGAACCCTAACTACAAAGAGGACTATTTCATTTATGTTAGGTAGAATGCCCAGAGGGGACTGGGTGGTCTCGTGGCCTGGAACCCCTACAGATTTTATTTTTGTCTCCTGCTTTCTGGAGTTTTTTTTTTTGTTTTTTTCTGTCCATCCTGGCCATCAGACCTTACTCATTTTCTATGTTAACTAATGTTGTCTTATTTTAATTTTGTATTTTGTCTTTTATTTTTCTTTTCTTCATTATGTAGCACTTTGAGCTACTTTTTGTATGAAAATGTCCTATATAAATAAATGTTGTTGTTGTTGTTGTAATGGTCCATGGAATGGCCAAACTATTCCAAATACCATAGCTGCTTTAGCGCTGTTACTCTCAATGCACCACTCAGAGTATTTATATCAATGTATCTGAGTGTGGAATCACAGCTCTACAGCAGCTGATCGTAAAGAGAATTATCGATATACAGCATCAAGCTGCCTTAGCCATGCTGTCTATTTGAACTGTTCTCATACGACAATCTCTTCAAAGCCTTTCCTGTATGGACCTCGCGGTTCAGAAACAGTTTCATCCCAAGAACTATAAACACACTCAATCAGTCCATCAAGTGCTCCTTGTAGAACTGTTTGTACTTATTACTGCAATCACCTCACTGTAAACTTGTGATACAGTTATAATATTGCACAACCTGAGCCACTTTATAAGGCGCGTATTTACATATGATAACTATATCATTTTAAGATGAAATGCAGCAACTATGTTTTTTACATTATACAGATAAAATTTTAACATAATTTAAATAATCTATATTGTCAATAATTAAACATATCAGGACACGGTGCTGCATTGCTAGCAATGAGTTGGCGCTCTGTTCACAGATTGTTCCTGCCTCACGCTGTATTCTTGCTGGGGCTGGCACAACACTGGATGGATAGATGGATAGAATAATTAAACACGTACTACGAAGATATTTCAATGTTCCTTAAAAGTTTTGAAGAATCACGTTCTAAGCTTACAGATGACTTAACCTCTATTACAGAGCTGATTGTGTGGCGATTGGGTACTTGGAGAAAGAAAAGGAAGGACAGGAATTGGGGGTTAGTACGTTTGAAAGAGACACTACTGCTGCAATAAATTATTTCATCGAAAGTCGCACACGGCGCAGCAAACATCTTGCGTGATGTGAGAACAGTCTCTGGACGGGGAGCCAGCTCGTCACTATCACTGCACCACTGTGTTCCCATGTTGAATAACATACTTAAATTCCTATCATCATGAAAATGATATCAAGTATACATCTCAGTATTTAAATTTTTCAGATAGCTGTAATATCATGAATGTAATGGATTCTGTGTCCTGTCGGCAGAAGAGAAAGCCTGTTTAAGAAGCACGTAGTGATTCACACAAATAGAACACATAGACAATACAAAGCATTTAACGTGCTACTTTAGCTACAATGGGATCTAAGAAACTAGTAAATTAAATGATTTTCAGATGAAGTTTATGATGTTCTACTTTAATGACAAAATAAAGTACGTGATTAAAATGTAAATTTCGAGATTAAAGTTGATATTTCAAACTTCTCTTGCCACTGTGTGCCTATTTTTTATCTTTTCTCCGTACCCCAATAAGCTTCCATATGACTCTCAGACGGTGGGCTACGACTCGCCTTTTCACTGCAACTTTGATATCTGACAACTTCTTTTTTATTTCGGGCACTGTGCGACTTTGTGAACTTGAGCTTTCGAGTTTCTCCGACACTTGTTGTTTATACCACTGTTTAAACCAACAAATAGTACATTTTTCTTTGCCTCCACTTGGTATTCGCTGAAATTCTATTTCAACCCGTGCTTTTGCCATTGCCTTTTCACAGAAAGCTTAGTTTAAGGGCTATTTATATTGATTTGCATATTCAAAGAGGCGTAATTCTGGGAGGAGTTGGGGAGTGGCAGCAGATGCGTGCACGTGCATTACTTTTCACGCTGACCGGGATTTATGTAGAACGTGGAAGTTGCCGTCCGCACATATTTGTGTATCTGGATTTTTTTGTGCCTACGCCATGTTTTAGAGTGAATTCTGTGCATGGCGTTATGCATGAGGCCCCTGGTGATTTATTTGATTTCAGCCTATTTAATCTGAGCAGCACTGCTCCCTCTACAATTTCCAAATTCCTCAGTACCTCCTTAGGAGTCCCATTTACCTCTGGGAGGTTATCCACTTGTGAACACCTCAGAAAAATGTAGGTTTAGGGCGTCCACGATTTCACTGTCTGTATCAAGTAATTCCCCTTTACTATTTCTGATGCACCTCACCTCCTCTTTGACTTTTCTTTCGCCTTATCTGCCATATTCCTCTCCAGCTGTCCCTTAACCTCCCTGATATCCTTCTTAATGGTTGCCCTCATGTTCTCATACGCTCTATGATTCACTTTGCAGTCATTAGTCTTATATGCCTTATTCATCTGTTTTTTCCTTTACAGCTTCTTTTTTAAGTCTTTATTAATGCACTCTGGAGTTTTTTAAATTTCCTATTAACTCCAAATGTACATATGTATCTGTCCTGCATTACATGTAAAACATTTTTAAACCTGTTCCACTGCTCCTCGACTGTCTCCACACTTAAAAGCTTATCCCAGTGTATCCACCTTAGACATTTGCGCATCTGCTCAAAATTTGCCCTGCCAAAGTTCAACTTTACAATTTTAGTCACCTGCACTCTTACAAAACACTGAGAATTATATTACATTATGGTCATGTGACCCTAGTGGTCCAATCACCTCTACACCCTCAATTCTATCCTGATTATTACAAAATGCTAAATCCAGACAGGCTTCACCCCGTGTTGGTGCTTTAACATGCTGTGTTAGAAAACAGTCATTGATTACTTCTAAAAACTCCTGTTCTTGTGCTCCTCTATATGCAAGGTCATCCCAGTTAATATTAATAATTAAACTCCCCCATGACTATAATATCTCCCTGTAAATTTTCCTTTTTGATATTACTAAAAAGATGTGTGTTGAAGTTACTGTCTGAATTGGGTGGTCTATAACACACTCCTAAAAAAAGATCTCTTTCCTTAATATTTTCAAGGCGAACCCACATGTCCTCACTAAGATGGGCTCATCATCCAACTGAAGAAGACTTACATTTAAATTCTGTTTTGCATAAACAGCAACCCCACCTCCTTTTCTGTTCTGTCTCTCCTTCCTAATAAATGTGTATCCCTCTATGTTACTGTTTTAGTTTGGGAAAATGGTTCCAAGGTTTTAAGAGAAAATAAGCAGGCAGGAATCAAAGAGGAAAGGTCCAATACTTCAATTGTGTTTACTTGTTCAAATATAATATCAGTTACATACAATATAATGGCAATATATATGCAGATATAGGAATTGTACTATTGACTTACAGTAATATATATATATGACTTATACTATACTTACAGTAATATCAAAAGACCCAGAGCCATCATCCTAGACCAGTAGACTGAGGGAGCCCGCGTGTCAGTCTCGTCAGAGGATCAACTCGTGAGCCTGGTCCAATACCGGGCGGTGTGCACGTTCCCCACGGTTGAGCTTCCAAAGAAACTGAGGGCGGAACCTTCCCTTATATACTAATTGAGTGTCCTTGCCCAAAATGGCTTACGTGTAAGCAGTGTATACAGAAGTGATCAGTTTCTGCACACCTTCTTCCCACGGGACATCTTATGTGTTATCTCTACTAAGCCTAAAACAATCCTTCTTAGAGACATCAAAACAACTTACAGAAAAACATCTTGCATTAATTAACCTTTCCCTAAAACATTCTGAAACCCTCTATGAGAAACAGGCTTTTGCACATTCTTTCGCTATCATCCCAAACATTCCAATCTTTGTAGCTGGTTTTGCACTGAAGCGACCAACCCCCCCCTCTTACTCCTTTATTTCATCCCTTCTCCTGTTACAGAGAAAACCTTTATATTACAATCGGTCCCTCGCTCAGCGCAAAACCAGCAACCTTGTCTGTCGTGCTCTATTATTAATACGTTTTAAAACACAAAACACATAGCAATTAAATATAGTCATTAAAGCAATAATAATAATAAGCAGCACCAAAGGGTGGAGGAAAACTGACAACATTGTGGATGCCTTTGGTGACCAACCTGTAAAGATTGACCACCACGCATTTACAGATTCACCTTCAATTTTGGTCCCTAAAATTTGTAATTGAGACGTCGTCATGACTGTCTGTACAGTAAGTGCATCTACATGTTTTTGATGTTTAGCAGCCAATTCTTTTAATTGCAGGGAGCTATTTAATAGACGTTCAGCTACAGCCAGTGAAATTGAGGTCGGAGCATGCCAGACTTGCCATTGGACCTTGGTAAGATGGTTTTTAGTGGTGTAATTATTCAGATAGTAAGTATTATTTGCTATTTGCCAAACATATACATTATCAAGACATCCAGAAAACGGAACCTGTGGCAGCCTACGATTAGCGATGGTGGTGGAAACACAGAGTCGGTGAGGTCCCACTTCATACAGAGTGGTGTTCTGATTAACTAGTCTCCAATTACAGGTGGTTGCTTTACCTGAAATACATGGGTTTTCCTGTCCTGACATCAATCCACAGAACATACCAATATTGGTGTGTTCGCAATTTCGTAAATCATATGTTTTGTTAGTTTTAGGTTCTAGCCACTCACCATCCAATTGCAGCTGCCAAAAGTGTCCGTGTGCAACAACAGGTAAAATGTGATATCTACACAAGTTTATCATAGTGGTAACATTATATTGAAACCAATACCCATTACATATTGTATCATTACACCTAGTATCTTCAGATTTAACCGTTAACCATAAGCTACTGCTAATGTTCCATATATCTTGCCATATTTGCATATTATTAGTCCTTAAAGCCATTTGCATGTTATTTTTCTGTATCTGTGCTTGTAATATATTAAAAGTGCATACAGTCCAGTTCATGAAAGTTGAGACATTTAGCCATCGAATGTCATTGCTAGCCGTGATTATCCAATCTGAAGCGCGTTGTTCCCAGTTTACTGTTTGCTGATGAGAGACCATGGACTGAGGTAACCACCTAGCCATTTGGTCTGCCACTTTGTGAGTATGTCGTCCCACATTCTCAAGCTTGTTTGCAATTATTTCATTATCTATGGTGTTTAAAGTTCCTAGGGTGGTGCCAACCCCTCCTAAGAAAGTGTCATACCATGCCCGTTTAGCACGCTTACACTGTGGCAACAGTGGAAACGTCACTTGCCATGTAACCTTAGTCCTTTTTGCTGTCATAGAAACAAGTTTGCATGTGTCAATTATTGGTTCTACATGTGACTGTCTTGTTATGGGGGTTCTAGCCCACACGGCTATAGCAAGCATTGGTATAGTCCTGTTAATAATTTCAGTTGCATTGATCCAGCCAATGGGCCCAGTCTTATTAGAGGTGTATTCGCCTCATGTTGCATTGACCTCGCACTGTACCTTGGAGCCGTTCCAGGGCCCCATACACCAAGTTACTTTCGACGTCCAGGTAATATTTAAGTTTTCAGAGCACTCAATCAGATACTTCTGTGGTTTTACCCCCGGCACCTTCAAGTTCGAGGAGTAGATGGTGCACCCGTCACCAGTCGTAATGTTGAGGACATTGCAAGACTGATTCTCCGGACACGTGGTGTTCTCCTGACGTCTGGGCTTAGTGGAATTGTTCCACCACCATCGGACCTGAGTCGTCTCCGTTGCCTCGCCTCCTAATGTGGTGGCTCCTACTTCATTCAGGACACCCCCAATTCTGTAAAACAAGAACACAGCATGTTGCACCCACTCCTCACTCCCGTCTATAGCAGTGTTTTACAGGAACATTTACCCATGCTTCTTCTCCATTGTATAGAACAGTTACAATCAAATCCTGTCCCATTGCGATGATTTCTGCCGGGCGGGGTGGTTCATGGGGTTGTTTAACCCACACCTTCGCCCCATTAACCAATTTAGGAGCATCTGTTGATCCAAATCCCCCCACATTCCGGCCAGTCTTAACTACTGGTGCAGTACTTTCCTGCACTTTTCCCATGTGAACTGGTATTATTAACAATTGCGCTATTCGATCTCCCTTAGTCAATTTGATTGGATCCCCCATTGAGGATTGTAACAGAACTTTGACGGTCCCTTGGTAATCTGCGTCGATTACGCCTGCTAGCACAGTGACTCCCTTTAGCGCCAGACTTGATCTTGGGCATACATGCCCATAGTGTCCCTTCGGGATTTTCACCCCTTTGTTTTACATGCTGAGCTCCAAAAACTGGATGGTAAGCCACTGCCTTTCATTTACTTATTCCCCAATATGAATGTGCTGTTTGAAACACCAATAAGTTTTTTTCATTCCAACTAACTGCTAAAATGGCCATTCCATTAATTCAAATGCAGTACTTTCAAAAGCTTTCATATACAAACACGTGCTTTGCTTTCATCTCCTCTATTTCTTTCTTTAATTCACTTAGTTTTCAGTCACATTATTCAACTCATACCCTGCAGTCTACAATGGCTATACAAATCCACCAGTTGCTCCACATTCAATGTCTAAATCAAATCTTACCTTAGCACTGGTTACTTTTACAAAAAGTTATGAATTAACTATTGGTATAACATTTTTAAACCTCAGAATTATACAGAGAATGCAGTGCAGTAGAGAATAAATGGAAGAAAACATTCTTACTCTTTTCCTTTTCTTTCAGTCCTCTGTTTTCACTTGCAATTTGGCATTGGCTGTTTTTATACTGCCACATGCCATTTTTCATACCAATTGTTGCATTTAAACAAATGCACACCATATTGTCACTTACACTTTCCTTCATTACTACATACAAGTAACCCTCACATTATAGCAGCTTTACTTGTAAACTGACTCTCCAATATACATATTGTTTTCTCTGCAGCAATAATCAACACAGGGGCTTTGAAAGGAGTGCTCCCAATAACCAGCTTAAGTTCTACTGCTGTTCCTCAGGGTCAAAAGACCCCGAAATCAAAGCACACACTTTAACACTGAGCGGTCGTTGTTTAATCCGTATGGCATTCTCGATATACATCGCTACGTGTACTGCTAGCTGCTCGTGACTTTTTAGCCAGGTATTACTCCTCTCTCTTGCTTTCCCATCTATTTGCTTTATAATTATTAACCATACACAATCTGTCTGACCAGCAGACAAGTGTAGGTTTTCTGTTTCAGCCGCCTTTGCCTCCACTTTATGCAGAGACGCCTTACTGTGTCTTTGACTGGCGCAGCTGCTGCGGCTGACTCCGCCCTCCTCGAGGAAAGCACAACGGCCTCCGATTCGACTCTCTCTATCGCTACTGCTACAGTTAACGTTGCCGTTAAAGTTTCTGTTGCAACTACTGCTGTCTCCATTTTTAGCGAAGAAAACACAGCTGTAAAAGCTGATTCTACCGTACACCTAAAAAACTTCAGAAATGCTGTTGATGCACGCTGACATTTGCCGGCTGTATGCCAGCATGCGATTACAGCATATTTGCCACCTGTGGCCGATCCATCCCTATTATATACTCTTTCACTGGGGTGATTAGTACGGGGTAGGGTCTCACGGGCAACTGACCAATTTGTAACATCACCGTCACCTGAGTGGCAGGGATGTCCGTTCCCCCAATCCCCTGCACTGTCAATCGTTTCCCCTTGAATTTAGATGGATTCTCATATATTAAAGTGGCCTCCGCACCCGTATCGATGAGAGCCTTTACTATTTGTTTGTTTTTAGTTTCCCAATGTATCATTACCGGTACAAAAGGTCGAATGTCCGCATCATGCCAATTTAGGGCTCTCACCCGTGCTTGGCCCCATCCCTAACAATCTCGTGCTGCGCGTTCTAATTCTTCAACGGGATATAAAGTCCTTCCTTTATTTTTCCCTTTCCCTTTGCCCTTGGCTTTCTTTCCTCCTTTTTTGTGTTTACTCTTACGCCGGTTTTTCTCCCTATCTTCCTCCTCCTCTTCCTCCGAGGAGCTCTCGGAAGATGAAGAGGGGCCAGTTTCATCACGCTTTTTGCTCAATTTCTCCCACTCAGCAAAGGTAAGAACTTCGTCATGCTTTTTACTTAATTTTTCCCATTCAGCGAAGGTAAGAAGTGAATGTACTTCTGCCTTTGCTACTCGTTTCTTTATTCCGCCAGACTTATCTATAAGTCCTTTTTTCTTTGCCCTGTCCAGGAGCACTCCTGTAGGCTGTCCATCTATCTCCTCCTTAGGGACCTTAGCATTAATTAACGCTCCCCATAACTCCTTCCTATTCACTCCCCCTGTTCTATAGGCGCTATTACTTGATGTAGCCCCAGTGGGTTGTGTTGCAGCTGTCCCTGGCGGGGCTCCTCCCCACTCTCCCAGGTCCCTTAAATCCCGTAATTTAGTCACAACCTCCCCCACTCCTGCACCTACCTCATTCAGTAAAAGAGTCATTATTATTCCTTTCAAACTAGCAGGGACTGTTCTTATCAGGACGGTCCTGGCCATAGATGTAAATGGGAACAAATCTAACTGGTCCGCCTGGCCCGCTACCACGGCGTCCCTCATTGCCAATTCTCTAACCACTCGAATCGTCAGCTGCAAAGTCGTCCATGATTTTACTTCAGGCCAATTCTGTGGGTGCGGATATATTTCAAATGCTGCGTTCGCCGCCAGCGCCAACAACGTACTGTCCCCTTCTAACTTGGTCAGTTCTTGTCTCATTGCTTGTTTAAAACGGGGATCGATGGCATAATCTGTAAATTCGTTACCATCCCCCCCATCCAGTGACACATGCCCGGCTCCTGCATCATGCAAGCGTACGAGCCATGTGTCTACTGGCTCATTTCGCCCTTGTGCATACCGTGATCTAAATCCTTCCCTTTCTTGTGCAGTGTAATCTTCATAAACATCTCCCCTCCTAACATTACCATGTGCGTCAGTAAAAAGTCTGCGACGTGTCACGGGTTTAGCCTGTAAAGGCAGAGGATCAATTACCGACCCTGCATCGGGTCCGTCATCATCCTCATAATCATCATCCCAAATGTTACCGTCCCATTTTTCAGGATCCCACTCATGGACGTTAACTGCGGCTACAAACGCTTTGATCTTCGCAACATCCGGTCTACGCTTCTTTTTCGCATTCACCTTGGCTATGCAAAAGGCTGCCTTTTCCGCCATCCCCTCGGCTCTCTGTACCCGCGGCAATAATACAGCTACCTGGGATTCGGCCATTGAGGCCCGCCCTAACGCATCCGCCAAGTCCATTTGCATTTTCTTAATCTCCCTTTCTTTTTCGTCTATCAGACTATCCAGATTTTTAACCGCAGTTAGCAAAACCCACCCTCGCGTCTGCAAGCCCATTATGGGTTCCTTTGCAGATACCTGACATTTCTTAAGCGCAGCTAGCACATTCACTGGTGTTGGGGGATCCAAGCTCTGCCAATATTGTGCTAATCCCCCCCCACATCTCAATTCTCTGGCGCAGTCTTCCCATACTGTTTCTTCCCAGCCGGGGAGAGGTAAAGGAGCTGCGCCAGGGTTTTTATCCTTTTTCTTAAACATCTCTGATTTCCTTTGCCTCACTTAATAATTCAATATTTTACCAAATTCCCCAAAATCCTGCAGCGACTACACCAAAATGTTTTAGTTTGGGAAAATGGTTCCAAGGTTTTAAGAGAAAATATGCAGGCAGGAATCAAAGAGGAAAGGTCCAATACTTCAATTGTGTTTACTTGTTCAAATATAATATCAGTTACATACAATATAATGGCAATATATATGCAGATATAGGAATTGTACTATTGACTTACAGTAATATATATATATGACTTATACTATACTTACAGTAATATCAAAAGACCCAGAGCCATTATCCTAGACCAGTAGACTGAGGGAGCCCGCGTGTCAGTCTCGTCAGAGGATCAACTCGTGAGCCTGGTCCAATACCGGGCGGTGTGCACGTTCCCCACGGTTGAGCTTCCAAAGAAACTGAGGGCGGAACCTTCCCTTATATACTAATTGAGTGTCCTTACCCAAAATGGCTTACGTGTAAGCAGTGTATACAGAAGTGATCAGTTTCTGCACACCTTCTTCCCACGGGACATCTTATGTGTTATCTCTACTAAGCCTAAAACAATCCTTCTTAGAGACATCAAAACAACTTACAGAAAAACATCTTGCATTAATTAACCTTTCCCTAAAACATTCTGAAACCCTCTATGAGAAACAGGCTTTTGCACATTCTTTCGCTATCATCCCAAACATTCCAATCTTTGTAGCTGGTTTTGCACTGAAGCGACCAACCCCCTCTTACTCCTTTATTTCATCCCTTCTCCTGTTACAGAGAAAACCTTTATATTACAGTTACACTCATCCCCATCTTTGTTATTTAGCCAGGTTTCCGTTATTGCTATAATATTATAATTATGATCTCCTACATATAGCTCCAGCTCAATTACCTTGTTTTTGATACTTCTAGCATTAAGGCAAGCTATTTTTAATGTGTTACTCCTTCTACATTTAAATGTTGGGTTAGAATTTACATTACTACTTTTTTATTTCTACACCGTTGTTTTTTCCTCCATGTCCTAAACTCCCTACCCCTCCATTCCCTAGTTTAAACAATCCTTGACCACCCTTCTACCCTTCACCAAGATTTGAGCCATGCGTTAAGCCTTCTAATCTTCTCAATCTTACCTGGACTGGTGCGTGGCACAGGCAGAACTTCGGAGAAGACTACCTTGTCAGTTCTGCTTCTCAGCTTGGCACCTAACTCTTTGAATATGGATTGCAGAACTGACAGACTACCCATATATATGTCTTTTGTTCCAATATGGACAATGACAACTGGATCCACCTCCGCTCTGAACAAGAGCCTATTCATCCTTCCAGGGAGGTCCCCCACCTGTGCACCCGGAAGGCAACACACCATGTGAGACTTCCTCTCTCTGGAGCACACCTGCACTTCAATCCCCCTAATGATTGAGTCCCCAACTATCACTACTTCTCTCTTTCTGGGAACTAAATATGAGGTGACCCATTGTGGCTCCTCATCCCTGCCTACCACCTCATAATCATCAGAAACACCATCTAGCTCTGCAACAACATGATAACGGTTTGAGTCTTCTAATTCTGGGGTTGATGCCCCCAGACTGTGTGCACCCTTTACCTTATGCCTTGCCACCTTGACCCACCTATTTCTACCTGTCTGGTCTGGAATCTCCTCCTGCGCCACCTTGGGGAAGCACACTATCTCTCTAAAGGACACCTGGGCCAAGTCTGCCAATTCTCTACTACAACGCAGGTCAGCCAACTCCTCCTCCAGTTCAGCAACCCTGAGCTTGAGGTGCTGGATCAGCTGGCATCTCCTGCAAATGTAGCCCTCATAGACAACTGGCTGTTCCAAACCATCATCTAAAAAGTCCAACATCCAACAGGACTTGCATTGCACTGGTCTCATTATAGATAGATAGATAGATAGATAGATAGATAGATAGATAGATAGATAGATAGATAGATAGATAGATAGATAGATAGATAGATAGATAGATAGATAGATAGTTTGAGAAGCAGCCCGGACACAGACAGACGGACACCATTCTTAAGTCCACCACACGTTTATTTTTCATATTTACACTGTCCATGTGTGCACAAACCCAGTGCCTCCAGCACCAATCTCCCCAAAGTCCAGGCTCTCTACCAGTGCCTGCTTCATTCAGGCAACTTCCTCTTTCCTTCACTCTGAACCTTGTCCACTCCTCGCCCAACTCCAGTCTTCGTTTGTAGGGAGGCGGCCCCTTTTATACATGCCCGGATGGGCTCCAGGTGCTTTCCCGACACTCCTCTGCAGACACTCCCCTGTGTGGCGGAAGTGTTAACGTTTACCTCCCCGGGTGGAATTGAAGAGTCACATAGTGTGGGTGAGGAAAGATCTCCTCAGTCTGTCAGTGGAGCAGGATGGTGACAGCAGTCTGTCGCTGAAGCTGCTCCTCTGTCTTGAGATGATCCTGTTTAGTGGATGCAGTGGATTCTCCATTATTGACAGGAGCCTGGTCAGCTTCCGTTGCCCTGCCACGGATGTCAAACTGTCCATCTCCATGCCTACAATAGAGCCTGCCTTCCTCACCAGTTTGTCCAGGCGTGAGGCGTCCTTCTTCTTAATGTTGCCTCTCCAGCACACCACCGCGTAGAAGAGGGCGCTCGCCACAACCGTCTGATAGAACATCTGCAGCATCTTATTGCAGATGTTGAAGGACGCCAGCCTTCTAAGGAAGTATAGTCGGTTCTGTCCTCTCTTGCACAGAGCAACAGTATTGGCAGTCCAGTCCAATTTATCATCCAGCTGCACTCCCAGGTATTTATAGGTCTGCACCCTCTGCACACAGTCACCTCTGATGATCACAGGGAACATGAGGGGCCTGGGTCTCCTAAAATCCATCACCAGCTCTTTGGTTTTACTGGTGTTCAGGTGTAGGTGGTTTGAGTCGCACCATTTAATTTGATTTGGGATTAGTAAAACTGCCTTAACTTTTATTTTTCTTAAAATTAACTGATTTAACTTAAACTGCTAAGATCTGCTACAGCTATCTTACAGCTTCTGTCCCCTTAAGCTCCTGTACTGTTCTCCCTCTCAGCACCCTGCTATTTGTCTTTCTATGAGGTTAACTTTACTTTTCTCTGTCTCTTCTCCTAACTTCATCAAGTAGGTGAATTTGTGGGGAGGTGAGAGGACGCTGGCGTTAATTGTTCACCACTTCTCCCTCTGACTCTGAGTTTGAGTTTAATGTTATTAGTATTATTTATACTTTACTAATATTATTAATTTACTATTTTTCTTTTGGTTTTCATTAGAAAGTTTCTTATTTTTTCTGAAAGCTTTCTTGTACTGTTTTATTGTCTGCCGTGGATTTTACGGATTTTATCAAGTGTTTATCAAGGTTTTGCTGCCAACTCACCTGTTGCCCGGATATACTGCTTTAGATTTTATGGCGCTGTCTGGATAGCATTCCTCCCTCTTCGGTCTAAATGGCGTTTAGCTATCCCAGCTTACAACTCCGCCGACTTAATCCTGCAGCCACTCCTGAAATTAACATCTCCATCATTAAAGAACTGGGACTTCTTCGCCGTCCTCGTTACATTCATAGAGGCTCCGGTCAAAAGTTCATCTTCCATAACCAGCTAAACTGCTCTGCTACCAACATTCCATCTTTCTGGTCATCTGTCACACGTTTGACGCATCATCAGAGCACCGTCGCTCCAATTCCTATCAACACTGGAAGTATCATGAGATCTCTGCACTCTAGCATTGGAAACACCCAAGCCATTGACAGGAATATCGCGAGGTCTTCACATCCCTGGCTGGATTTATTTTGTGGAGTGGATTCTAAGCTGTGTGGAGTGGATTTTAAAGTTTTGCGTCCTGTACAGAGATTTACTTCACAGTCATTGGTTAAATTTGAACTGTTTATTTCTCAATCCATCATCAATAAATCCACATTCATTGAAGAACACATCAGGGAGAAAGGACTTGACTTCATGCGTCTGACAGAAACCTGGCACCAGTCAGAGGTTTACTCTGCCTTAAATGAAGCCTGTCCACTTGGCTACAGTTACTTGGAGGCAGCTCGCAGCACTTGGCGTGCTGGTGGACTAGCTATTATCCACCGTCAGGACCTGGGGTTGTCCCCTATCTCAATACCTGCAATATCTTCTTGCGAGTGCCTTGCATTTAAATGTAAGCCCCCGTTTCCCATGACTGTTCTCCTTATCTATCGACCTCCAAAACCCAACTCTGCCTTTATTCCGGAAATGACTGATCTTCTCACAACACTCTGTGCTACTTCTGCCAACATCATAATCTTAGGAGATATAAATGTTCATGTTGACAGTCCCACAGGTTATCTCACTGTTGATTTACTTGAGCTGCTAGATTCTCTCAACCTACAACAACATGTTGATGTTCCCACACATTCTAGGGGTCACACTCTTGACTTAGTCATTTCAAACTGTGCCCCAATCAGAAATCTACAGGTATATGATCTTGGTATTTCAGACCACAAAGTAGTGTCAATGGAGCTGCCCTTTTTCTCCCCCTGTATCAAACCAAAACGACAGATCCATTTCAGAAATCTGAAGAATATCAATGTGGATGCCTTGGCCTTGGCCTTGGACCTTACATTTCTCTCCTCTGACTTTATCAGCTCCCTCTCTGTTGCTGACCTCGTGGATTTTTACAACCAGTCCCTGAGCAGTCTCCTGGACTTCCACGCCATTTTAACATCCAGGTCCGTCTCATTCTATGCAAAGCACCTTGGTATACCTGCGAGCTGCGAAAAATGAAGGCGGCTGGGCGTGTCCTTGAGCGGCGGCTCAAGGCCTCTGGGTTGACTGTCCATAAACAGGCTTACAGGGAACACATGAGGGCGTATGCAGAAGCTCTGAAGGTTGCACGGTCCAGGTTTTATTCCACCATCATTAGAAATGGCTACAGGAACCCTAAAAAACTTTTTTTCAACCATAAATCATCTTCTCAAACCTTCTTCACCTGCCCATTCTGAGACCACCGATGAGAGGTGCAACATGTATATCAACTTTTTCAAGCAAAAAGTTGATAATATCCGTTTACACCTCTCTACGAAGGATATCTTCCATCCATCCATTTTCCAACCTGTTGAATCCGAACACAGGGTCACGGGCGTCTGCTGGAGCCAATCCCAGCCAACACAGGGCACAAGGCAGGAACCAATCCCGGGCAGGGTGCCAACACACCACAGGACACACACAAACACACCAAGCACACACTAGGGCCAATTTAGAATCGCCAATCCACCTAACCTGCATGTCTTTGGACTGTGGGAGGAAACCCACGCAGACATGGGGAGAACATGCAAACCCCATGCAAGGAGGACCTGGGAAGCGAACCCAGGTCCCCAGGTCTCCCAACTGCGAGGCAGCAGCACTACCCACTACGCCACCGTGTCTCCCCAAGGATATCTTGCCCTTCCCAACTGTTGACTCATAGTCTGAGACTGTCCAGCCCCTTTGCTCTTTCTCTGTTGCCACACGGGAAGAGGTGGAGGACGTCATCAGGAAAATGAAACTGTCTACTAGTTCCCTGGACCCTTTCCCCTCACCCTTGTTGAGGGCCAACATTTCTGCCGTCTCTCCACTTATTACCAGGATCATAAATCATTCCCTCCTGGCTGGCCATATTCCTTCTGCACTAAATACTGCTGTCATCAGACCTCTACTGAAAAAATCCACCTTGGATCCTGAAGTTCTCTCTAACTATAGGCCCATCTCCAATCTTCCATTTCTTTCTAAAGTTCTGGAAAAAAATAGTTGCAGCACAACTTCATGATTATCTCAAACTGAATAACCTGTTTGAAAAGTTTCAGTCTGGTTTTCACCCTGGCCATAGCACCGAAACAGCTCTGGTCAGGGTCACCAATGATCTTCTGATGACGGCAGATACTGGTTCACCTTCACTACTTATCCTCCTTGACCTGACAGCTGCTTTTGACACAATAGACCATAACATCCTTCTTCATCGCCTGCAATACACTATTGGACTCTCAGGGAATGTTCTAAATTGGTTTACATCAGACCTGACTGGCAGAACTGAGCATGTCGCCCTTGGCAGCGCAAAGTCTAACACCCACAACGTCACCTGTGGTATTCCAAAGGGCTCTGTGCTGGGCCCTATCCTTTTTACCATCTACATGCTCCCCCTTGGAATTGTCATTGGCAGACATGGTTTATCTTTCCATTGCTATGCCGATGACACTCAGCTTTATCTCAGGACTACTCCCACCTCCTCTACTGCTCCTCCCCCAACATCTACATTGACTACCTGCCTGGAGGAGATAGAGGCATGGATGAGGCTCAATTTTCTTCAGTTGAATAGATCCAAAACAAAAGCCATCTTAGTTGGCACATCACATCATCTCCGCTCTTCTACCATCACCAGTATCACTTTCTCTGGTCAAAATATTCACGTTTCCATCTGTTACTAATTTGGGTGTTAGAATGGACTCCCAACTAACTTTTTGACACCCAGATCAAATATCTCTGTAAGTCATCTTTTTACTATCTCAAGAACATCGCCAAACTCCACCCAATACTCACCCTGGCAGATGCAGAGAAGTTTATCCATGCCTTTGTCTCTTCCAGGCTGGATTACTGTAATGTGCTCCTCATCGGGATTCCTGGCAAGAGTATTCAGAGACTCCAGTATATTCAGAACAGCGCTGCCAGGATCCTGATGAGGGTGTGAAAGCATGATCATATTACATCCATTCTGAAAACCCTTCACTGGCTCCCTGTTTCATTCAGAATAGAGTATAAGGTCTCCCTTCTTACCCATCAGTGCATTTATGGACATGCCGCTCTTTATCTACAGGAACTCCTTACCCCCCATAACTCCTTACGTTCCCTCCGCTCTGTACACACTAACAACCTTCAAGTCCCCAGAACTAAGCTCAGCAGCATGGGTGACAGGGCGTTTTCATCGGTGGCGCCGAGGCTGTGGAATGCCCTCCCTGATTACCGGAGAGCCCCACAGTCGACTGAGGCCTTTAAGCGAAACCTAAAAACTCATCTTTTTAGAAAGACATTTTGTTAAAGTATTTTATAGATTCTTCTGTTTTTATTATTCTATTTTTACTCTGTAGCACTTTGGGATTGCTAAAATATAAAGTGCAATATAAATACAATTTATTATTATTATTATTATTAACTTTGCGCTCCTCTTACTTATAAGCTCTTCACTGGCACTGTTTGTATTAATGAACCCTTACACTGTCACCCACTTAACTGTTCTACCTCTGGACCACTAAGGACTGTTTAATTTAAAATAAACAAATAAATCAAACTTTACTACCTTATCTGCTCCTACAGCCCCTTGTGCCTGATCAGCGGTGTCTTAATGCTGGCCGCTGACCTGCTCTCTGCTGAGCCTTCAGCTTTTACTGCTTTGAAGTCAGCAGCGGCCTTTTTTTCTTTTCCTTTAAACTAAGGAATCTCTGTTACAATGACTCGGTTATTTGATTACAAATGCTGATATCAGTTACTGCTGCTTTCTACCCTGCCTCTTCCATGCTACTTCAGATAATAAGAACAAGCACACGTACAAGTACAAGGAACTTTTCCAAGATCACCTCCAAACACCCAAATACTTTTGGTCTTGTGTGGGCGAAAAAAAAGCAAAAAAATAATCCACGGTTCCTTAGCGGCAACCAAATCCCAGGTTTTTAAGAGCAAAATGTTTTTTTTTTCATTTAACCCTCACACCACAGAAAACACCAACAACTCTCAACAGCCTCTAGCGTTTGCAAAGTACACATCAGCACGCCTCAAGCCTCAGCATGTCAGCCTTATATAATTTTATTTTATAGAAGTAATTTGGGCATAAACCAACAAACCTACCAGAGTAAATGTCTGCATTGATTGACATTGCATGTAAATTCAGTAGTTTATAAAATGAACCTCTATTCTTTGCCTCTCTGACCATCCTCCTCATGCTGTAACAGACTGCTGGGAGAGATGCTCCCTCCTTAGCTTGACGCTACGATGAAATAAATGACGCAGATGGACGAGCTTTTTTCCTGCCTGATTACTACTTATTTCTCCTGTTAGAGGCAAGCAAGAAAAAAAGAGGAAGGCCTAAGAGACGATTTATGGATGTGGTGAGAGAGGACATGCAGGTGATGGGTGTGACAGAGCAAGATGACAAGGACGAGGACAAGGTGATTCAATTTTTTAGAAACCTCAATATCGCATGCCCTAATCAGAAATCTTTAGTTTCTTGTTTTCCCGGTGCTCGTGTCCGAGATGTGATGAGATGTGCACCGGCAATCTACGAGAAGCACAAGAAGAGGGCTGTTGGATCTGTTGTATTGCACGCTGGTGTGAACGACATAAGGCACCAACAGTCGGAAATTCTCAAGGCTGACTTCGCAGCACTAATTAAAGACACGAAGGAGAGGACCCCATCGGCAGAGATCTTCATTTCGGGTCCACTACCTCTCGTCAGACGATCAAATGAGTACTACAGTCATCTGCTAGGATTAAACAACTGGCTGCAAGGCTTCTGCAAGAATCAAGACATCGGATTCATCAACAACTGGGACCTCATCTGGGAAAGGCCGCGTTTCTTCAAGCGAGATGGCCTGCATCCGAATAGTTTCGGCGCCCGGGTCCTCTCCGAAAACATATCTAAGGTAATTCGTTTATCTTGACTATCTATGTCTATTCTTAACCCCTTCCGAAATGCTATTGCTGTGCTAGGACATGATAATTGTTTAATAAAATCTTCCATAAAAGTGCACAACATAAATACTATAATAACCAATCTCAATGCACGTAGAAAAACTAGGCAATATGGCATAAACATCAATAATTTAATTAAAATTACTACTTTAGATTAACAATGTATTAAAACTATAAAAACAGATTATAGATTAAATAAAAAATACACGCAGAGCAGCGCTAACAAAAATAACTTAGTTCCTGTTCCAAATATCAATAAAGCACATAGTATTCATCTCTGCTCCTCCGGAACATTAAGTATGGCACTATTAAATGTTAGAGCTTTAACTAACAAGATGTTTTTTATCAACGATTTTATTAGTGACAGAAAAATTGATTTTATTGCACTAAGTGAAACGTGGCTTAGCTCAGATGGCACGGCTGTTTTAATCGAATCTGCGCCTCCGGATTACAATTTTACTCGTGCAAATCGCCAAGGAAAAAGAGCAAACATTTACTCAAGCCGGTTAAAGTGTGAAGATGTCAGTTTTGGTAAATTCAAGTCCTTTGAGTATCTCGCTGTTGTTATTCATGGAGATTCTCACGTTCTAGTATTATCCGCATATAGACCTCCTAAATTTAATGTGTCTTTCTTTGAGGAATTCTCTGACTTAATGTCAATTTTAATTACGAACTATGACACATTCTTAATAGTCGGCAACCTTAATAATTTTCATATAGTTATCAGTGTGACCAAAAAGTAAAAGAATTCATGAACCTCCTGGACTCTTTTGATAACTTCATAACTTCACTGTAATTTATTCCTGATACTCTGTATATCCAATTCATTATAATAACTATTCATGGTGGCTCTAAAATCTGTACTAACCCCTACTTTCTTCTGTTTCTTTTTCCGGTTTCCTTTTGGTGGCCACCACCATCTACTCAAAGCACCGTGATGTTCCAACAGTGATGGATTAAAAGCCAGAAGTCTGAATGACCATCATCATCAAGTCCTTCCGTGAGAACCCTAAATACAAAGAGGACTATTTCATTTATGTTAGGTAGAATGCCCAGATGGGACTGGGTGGTCTCGAAGCCTGGAACCCCTGCAGATTTTATTTTTTTCTCCAGCCGTCTGGAGTTTTTTTTTTTTTTTTTTCTGTCCTCCCTATGTAAAGCACTTTGAGCTATTTTTTGTATAAAAATGTGCTATATAAATAAATGTTGTTCTTGTTGACAGAAAAATATGGAACAAGATGATCCACTGTGGTGACCCCTAACAGGAGCAGCTGAAATAAGAAGAAGAAGAAGAGGATACGCTTCTTTCTTTAATTAGAATATTGATTTCTACCACACCAGTGACCAAGAGAAATAACACGTCACCTCAAACGGAGGTTCCCACAACTTGACGCACCTGTCTATGGCCTGTCAATGACTTAACTCTGAAAAAGACACTAAATCGAAGTGAAAAGTAAATTGCAGAGACTAGCAACAACAAATAATGAAACACTAGACTCAGGGTCTGATCATCAGATGAGGAAGCTGAAAGCCCATATGGCTTGCCACACTTTCCTGCACATGTCAGATCTGAGGTCATAGAACCTGAGTTCAGAGTCAGAGCTCAGAGTCAAGGCCGAGAGTTCTACTTTGAACAACGAGAACGACGGCCACCAGACAGAAATCCACATCAAGGAAAATCAATGTAACTGAGACAAGCACTGGAAGTGGAGAAAAGTGTTACAGAACCCCAAGTGGGAAATACTGATGACCCAGCGGAGGCCACAAATGGTCAGGGAGACCCATGAACTGAAAAACAGAGTGATAGAGGGGGGAACTTTAAGAAGATCATCTCACACTGTCAAACCAAGAGAAGTATCCAACTACCACAGACTGGGACAGCCATCATACCAGCCATGGAATCCTGGCATCAGTGCAATTATGCCAAATTCTATGTATCTGTTACCAAGCCACACAGTAGTGTATCCTGCATACCCAGGATCTGATTAATATCCAAGACCTGTGGTTGAGACACACTAGGCACTGAATCGAAGGCCTAGTCTTTAGAGCAAGATGTCAGGATACATCTCAAAAAAGTAGGGGACAGTGTAATGGGATAGAAATTGGTGTTTTAAAGAAAAGGACATTTCTGTGTGTAGGCAAAAAAAACACAAAGCATGTAAATAGCAAATGTAAAAGCCAATAAATGAAGGGACAATAGGTACCCTTTATTTAAGACTGGGATAAATGAAAAAGCAAATTTCTTGACTAATTATGTTACAGGTTGCTGTGACTGCTGTCAACCAGGGCTGTCTTCACAGCATTATAGGCCCCCGGGCAAAGCAGTACACTGGGGCCCCTACCTACACAACCACTCAGCAAGTCACAACATACATAGATTATCATGGGGCCCCTATGCTCATGGGGCCATAAGCACATGCAGCACAGACATGAGAGAACTGCCTGCTTCCTTAGAAAATGTTTGTATTTACTTGGTTTGAAAATGAGCGTATTCTCAGGACATTGGTCAGTGGTATTTGTACTTCTTGATAGCTGGCAACAATACTATTGTTTCTTATTCTTATTCTTTCGGCTGCTCCCGTTAGGGATTGCCACAGTGGATCATCTTCTTCCATACCTATCTGTCCTCTGCATCTGTTACACCCATCACCTGCATGTCCACTCTCACCACATCCATAAACCTTCTCTTAGGCCTTCCTCTTTTACTCTTCCCTGGCAGCTCTATCCTTAACATCCTTTTCCCAATATACTCAGCATCTCTCCTCTGCACATGTCCAAACCAACGCGATCTCGCTCTCTGACTTTGTCTCCCAACTGTCTAACTTGAGCTGACCCCCTAATGTACTCATTTCTAATCCTGTCCATCCTCATCACACCCAATGCAAATCTTCACATCTTTAACTCTGCCACCTCCAGCTCTGTCTCCTGCTTTCTGGTCAGTGCCACCGTCTCCAACCCATATAACATAGATGGTCTCACTACTGTAATGTAGACCTTCCCTTTCACTCTTGCTGAATTCCGTCTGTCATAAATCACTCCTGACACTCTTCTCCACCCATTCCACCCTGCCTGCACTCTCTTCTTCACCTCTCTTCCACAATCCCTGTTACTCTGTACTGTTGATCCCAAGTATTTAAACTCATCCACCTTCGCCAACTCTACTCCCTGCATCCTCACCATTCCACTGACCTCCCTCTCATTCACACACATGTATTCTCTCTTGTTCCTACTGACCTTCATTCCTCTCCTCTCTAGAGTATATCTCCACCTCTCCAGGGTCTCCTCAACCTGCTCCCTACTATAGCTACAGATCACAATGTCATCAGCAAACATCATGCTCCATGGGGACTCCTGTCTAATCTCTGTCTGTCAATCTGTCCATCACCACTGCAAATAAGAAAGGGCTCAGAGCCGATCCCTGATGTAATCCCACCTCCACCTTGAATGCATCCATCACTCCTACCGCAGACCTCACCACGGTCACACTTATCTCGTACATATCCTGTACAACTCTTACATACTTCTCTGCCACTCCTGACTTCCTCATACAATACCACAGCTCCTGTCAGTCACTCTGTCATATGCTTTCTCCAGGTCCACAAAGACACAATGGAACTCCTTCTGGCCTTCTCTAAACTTCTCCATCAACATCTTCAGAGCAAACATTGCATCTCTGCTGCTCTTTCCTGGAATGAAGCCATACTGCTGCTCACCAATCATCACCTCACTTCTTAACTGAGCTTCCACTACTCTTTCCCATAACTTCATGCTGTGGCTCATCAATTTTATTCCCCTGTAGTTACTGCAGTCCTGCAGTCCCCCTTATTCCTAAATATTAAGTACACTTCTTCTCCACTCCTCAGGCATCCTCTCACTTTCCAAGATTCCATTAAACAATCTGGTTAAAAACTCCACTGCCATCTCTCCTGAACACCTCCATGCTTCCACAGGTATGACATCTGGACCAACGGCCTTTCCATTCTTCATCCTCTTCGTAGCTGTCCTTACTTCCTCCTCGCTAATCCGTTGCACTTCCTGATTCACTATCTCCACATTATCCAACCTCTTCTCTATCTCATTCTCTTCATTCATCAGCTTCTCAAAATACTCTTTCTATCTTCTCAACACACTCTCCTCGCTTGTGAGTACATTTCCATCTTTATCCTTTATCACCCTAACCTGATGCACATCTTTCCCAGCTCGGTTCCTCTGTTTAGCCCACTGGTCCTTTTCTCCCTCCTTAGTGTCCAACCTCTCCAACAACTCATCATACGCCTTTTCTTTAGCCTTTGCCACCTCTCTCTTCACCTTGCGCCTTATCTCCTTGTATTCTTGTCTACTTTCTGCATCTCTCTGACTATCCCACTTCTTCGCCATCCTCTTCCTCTGTATACTCTCCTGTACTTCCCCATTCCACCACCAGGTTTCCTTTTCCTTCGTCCTTTGTCCAGATGTCACACCAAGCACCCTTCTTGCTGTCATCCTTACTACATCTGCTGTAGTTGCCCAGCTGTCTAGTGACTCTTCACTGCCACCCAGTGCCTGTCTCACCTCCTCCCTAAACTCAACCTTGCTGTCTTCCTTTTTCAACTTCCAACATTTATTTGATCCTTGGCTCTGTGTTCACTCTCTTCCTCTTCTTGATCTCCCACATCATCCTACAGACCACCATCCTATGCTGCTTAACTACACTTTCCCCTGCCACCACTTTGCCATGTCCATTGAAATCCACTCCAATCACCACTTTCTGTCCCTTGGGTACACTGTTCATCACTTCATCCAACTCACTCTAGAAATCTTCTTTCTCACCCATTGCACACCCAACTTGCGGGGTATATGCAGTAACAACATTCATCATCACACCTTCAATTTCCAGCTTCATAATCATTACTCTGTCTGACACTCTTTTCACCTCCAAAATACTCTGATTATCTGTATTGTTGTCTGCATATTAATTTGGCAAAACTTTACACCGGATGCCCTTCCTGACATAACCCTCCCCATTTATCCGGGCTTGGGACCGGCACGGAGAAACACACTGGTTTGTGCATCCCCTGTGGCTGGGTTGGCAACAATACTATTGTTTAACCAATGAAAATGTGTTTCCAGTATTGTTAAGCAAAGGAAATTAGTATGTACCGTTGTTTAACCAATCGTCATGTTGATCTAGGCAGATCTGAGCAGTTATACACCTCTGGGCAAACTGGAATAAAGAGAAGTATGGTCAGAAATGTCTGACCACCGCTGGTTTCTTTAATGGTTTTGGCACCATCCCGCTGTGGCTACACCCTGAAGGAACAGTAGCTTGTAACTGGCACATGTTCCCCTAGGCCTGGGGCCTGTAACAAGATCACTTTATGTGTGGCAAAGAGAGAAATGTCTGTGATTGGCATCGATATGAGCTCAAAGACATGATGTGTTTACTCTGAACATGTTGTGTTTTAGAAGGCTGCTCAGACGTAATAAAGCCTCAGATGTAGAATGATAATGTTCATGCAGACACTCCTCTGGGCCTGCCAGAATGTCCAATTAGGGTCTCATTATCCATCCATCCATTCTCCAACCCGCTAAATCCAAACACAGGGTCACGGGGGTTTGCTGGAGCCAATCCCAGCCAACACAAGGCAGGAACCAATCCTGGGCAGGATGCCAACCCACCGCAGGGGTCTCATTATGTTTCACTGAAAATAATTTTGTGAAGGAGTTGTGCTTCTTTATCAATTGCTCATTCAGGAAGTGGTATGACATTTTCATTATTTTGTTGGCTTTTTCTGCTTTTAAATTTATGAACTTTGATCTTATGACTGGATGCTCTGCTGAGCCCTCAAAGCAGCATTAATCCTTCACAGTAAAGCTGCTCTTTTGCAGGTTCATTTCAGCACATTTCTTGTCCCAGTAATTGCGTTGGATTTCGTCAAATATTTCTTTCTGGAAGAGGCAAATCCTGATCCGTTCCAAAGAGCAGGATCAGCGAGTTATCGCATCTTTGGCCTCATGGATCACACAATTCTGGCTTAATCTGTTCCAGAAACACAGGGTTGGCTAAATCCTGGTTTTCTGGAGTGGAATTAACCCCATTTCCATAAATCCTGACTTACTTTAATCAGATTTCAGTCTAATCCTACTTTCTACATTAGTGCTAACACCATATTTAAAATGAACCAAATATTTAACAGCAAAAAAGAGCAAATTAATTTGGTCTAACACACACACACATGCTCTCCTCATGTAGCACAACCAGATTGTAAGTTCTGGAGTAACACAAGAAAACAGAGAAACTGGGAAATGACAGCCAGCTCATGTAATGGAGTAATCCAAATAAAAGAAGAAATTGGTGGGGATGAAGAACTGAAGCCACTGGGGGTCCAGGACTGGACTTGAAAGGCCCTGACTGGCCTAGACAGTGACAATGGTGGGTCAAAGTGACCCTTTAAATACTTTTCACAGCTTGTGTTGCAATTTCTGATATTTTATTTTTTTCTGAACCTAATAATTTTTATGGGTCATTTTTTTCTTGTGCTGTAAATCACAAAGACTTTAAATATTTGCTCTTCTTTCTTAAGGGAGTTCTACGTAGCGACATTGTGTTGCTATCAGGCACATTCCAGGCGTCCTGAGTGTGACACTATGTAAGCTGGCATTGTGTGCACCTCGGCAGTTTTTTCTTTACTCTAGTTTTTTTTTTTTTTTTTTTACTTTGAATTCTATTAAACGTTTGGCCTTAATGTCAGGTAGGCCTGATTTTATGACTTAAACCTCTGCTTTGTTTTTCAAGTTCCATTTCATTTCCTGGTCCTTTCTCTCTTTTCCCCCTTTCTGTTGTTTCCCATGTTATGTCAGTACAGGTCTCTTCCTGTAGCTCAGTGTTTCCAATCTTGTGTTAATAATTGATGCTCCTTTTGTCCATGTGCAACACTTTTTACTTTTCTACATTAACCCTTTGCAGTCGTATTTAATTTTCAACGTCACGCTACATTAGTCGTAATTAATTATTGAAAAAACGCCAATAATTACAGCAGTTATTTTTTTCATGCACGTAGGAATAACACAGACCACTTTTCTCGACCAGGCGACTGTGCAAATCGGTCAGAAACTTGCAGGGCCACCAGCGGTGGCCTGACGACCTATAGCGCACTTTTTACTAAGGCCAGTTTTCTGGCCTAACGACCGCAAAGGGTTAAACTGCATTTTCCAATGACCACCCAACTCTTTTTGTGTTGTTTTTGCTGCCTCCGCAGTATCGGCTATCTCTCTAACTTGTATGTTTCACAAGTTCACTAACTACATCAGAATCTGTCATTAATATCAAATATAAGACATAGGGGTCCAGGACAGACCCCGAGGGACTCCACTGAAGACCCCATTCTCCTGTTATCTGTACTCTTTGTCTTCTGCCGGTTTACCGACTTCAATGCAGTTGTGTAGGTTACCACTGATGTCTGCAGATTGTAGTTTCAGAATTAAAATTGGAATCTTATAGTCGGAGTCAAAGATAAGAAAATAAATAAGAAAAGCACTCTGGATAAGGAATATGAAGCTCAGGAGAGATACTGGAAGTAAAACAGTGAAAACTCAAATATACAAAACTAAACAAAGTAGTTTATGGATAAAAAAATGTTATTAAATCAAAAAAAGGAACCACAAAAGGCAGGACAGGAACAACAGAGCAGAAAGAGACTTTGTCTAAAATTAAAATTTAAAGCAAACCAATCCAGACAACATCCAATGACAGCACCTCACTCAAGAGCCGGGGGTCAAAACCAGAAAATCCAAAGAAAAGAAAAAGAAACCAAATGAGAATCAACAATAAGCCACAAACAATCGACAAAGTCAGAACTTCAGCTTCTCTTTAAAGACTTGATGGGCCTGCCAATCCTCCAGCTGCACCATTAGGTGGGCCTTTGGCTCCATACAAGGGAGACAGGACAGAGAACAAAAAACACTGCATAGAAACACAACAAAGAAGTTCATAATATTACAAAGATGCAAAGCCAAAACGGAATCTATACTAATAAAAGGCAAAGCCCTCACTGACTCACTGACTGACTGACTGACTGACTGACTGACTGACTCATCACTAATTCTCCAACTTCCCGTGTAGGTAGAAGGCTGAAATTTGGCAGGCTCATTCCTTACAGCTTACTTACAAAAGTTAGGCAGGTTTCATTTCGAAATTCTACGTGTAATGGTCATAACTGGAACCTGTTTGACTGACTCACTCATCACTAATTCTCCAACTTCCCGTGTAGGTAGAAGGCTGAAATTTGGCAATCTCATTCCTTACAGCTTACTTACAAAAGTTAGGCAGGTTTCATTTTGAAATTCTATGCGTAATGGTCATAACTGGAACCTGTTTTTTGTCCATATACTCTAATGGAGGAGGCGGAGTCACGTATTGCGTCATCACGTATTACGCCTCCTACGTAATCACGTGAACTGAAAACGAGGAAGAGATTTACAGCACAAGTCAAACGCGGGAACGAAGGTAAATTACGTTAATTGTTGAGTGTCTTTTAATACTGTGTAATTGTTGAGTGTCTTTTAATACTGTGTAAGCATACATATTAACACATGTGCAATTAAACGTGTGCAATTACGGGGTGATTTCTCAGGCTTAAAAGCTCGCCTTTTATTAAAAAGGTAAATGCAAACTCTTTTCATTCTGAAGGGCACAAACCACGTTAGATTTCAGCCGTTAAACGCGCAAAAATGTCAGTACACCAGATAAATAAGCGCAACATATTATCAGTTGTATTGTATACTTACAATACATATAGACATGTGTTAATCGTTAACTAATATTATGGGATGGTGTTTTTCGACTCGCGCCTTGATTTAAACGATTGCATGTCTTGGTGGGTTTGCGTAGCTTATTGTCAATATCTTTACACCTCTTTTTAAGACTTAATTTAAAAAGGTTTTCTTTTCTTCTTAATTAAAATTTAAAAGCAATACTTCACCGCTGCGAAGCCCCTCTAGCGCTGACGTCCGAGGTTCGATTACCGTAAGCGAGTGCAGTGAGTGTGTACGCCTGATGAGCCAAGAATAAGGGGGAAAGACATGTCGCGTACTCTTTGCATTATTTGACAGTCAACTATTTTAATCCATTCTATGATCTGCTTCTCACAACTGAAGGCACCGTGGCTGATGTTACCTGACTTGCTGGCCAACCATAAGCGTTACCTGGTAGGTAACCACCCACTCACTTCACTCCCTTACGGGAATCGAACCTCGGACGTCAGCGCTAGAGGCGAAGCCCCTAAAATTGCGCCACAGTGTGTGGTTCGTTTATTTGACAGCATGTAGATCGGGGTAATTACATTCACGGCATTCGTAGTCTGATTCACAATCTGATTGTATGGGTGGTTACCTACCAGGTAACGCTTATGGTTAGCCAGCAAGTCAGCTCGAAGTGATCACTCGAGTGAAGGCAGCTTCACAAAAAAACAGATCCTTAACAAACTGTTATTGGTATATTTTCCCTCAATTTTAAAAGGTTTTCTTTTCTTCTTTATAAAAATTTAAAAGCAGTACTTCGCCGGTGCGAAGCGCGGGGATTTGAGCGACTGACGCATACAGACATATTCATGAGTGCAGGTACTTCAGAAAGAAAGCACCGTGTAAACCTAAACTATATAAATGTAATGAATTATTATTATTATTATTATTAAACTTTAAATTAAGTTCATAGACCTACAAAAGGTTGCCATTGATTTGAGGCAAGATTGCTTTTCTCCTGTACAACTATACGTTGCATTCTTAACAGTAAGCTTGCACAGCTTGGTCATATTACAACCTGAGTGCTGAACTGACAACGTCGTATACAAACAGAACTATAACAATTGTAATAAACAAACAAAAAAAAAAGCGAAGAACCCTTGGATTTAATAAAAAGGCTCCTTCCTTGGTGAAGCAAGGAAAAAGGAAGACCTTATATGGCGTTCATTTATAAAACAGCGGAAAAGCTGTGTTAAGGCTGCTTCACAAAAAAACAGATCCTTAACAAATTGCTATTGGGATATTTTCCCTCAATTTAAAAAGCTTTTCTTCTTAATAAAAATTTAAAAGCAGTACTTCGCGGGGATTTAGATATATATATATAGGGTGGCACGGTGGCGCAGTGGGTAGCGCTGCTGCCTCGCAGTTGTGAGACCTGGGGACCTGGGTTCGCTTCCCGGGTCCTCCCTGCGTGGAGTTTGCATGTTCTCCCCGTGTCTGCGTGGGTTTCCTCCGGGTGCTCCGGTTTCCTCCCACAGTCCAAAGACATGCTGGTTAGGTGGATTGGCGATTCTAAATTGGCCCTAGTGTGTGCTTGGTGTGTGGATGTGTTTGTGTGTGTCCTGCGGTGGGTTGGCACCCTGCCCGGGATTGGTTCCTGCCTTGTGCCCTGTGTTGGCTGGGATTGGCTCCAGCAGACCCCCGTGACCCTGTGTTCGGATTCAGCGGGTTGGAAAATGGATGGATGGATGGATGGATGGATATATATATATATATATATATATATATATATATATATATATATATATATATAGATATAGATATAGATATATATATATATATATATATATAGATGTATATAGAGATATAGATATATATAGATATACATATATAGATATAGATATATATAGATATAGATATATATAGATATAGATATATATATATGTATGTATGTCTATATATATATATATATATATATATATATATATATATGTAAGCTTATAAGTACTGCCTTACTTCTCTTTAAGAAAGGAAGATGTAATGATACTTGATTTAAACGATTCCATGTCTTGGTCGGTTTGTGTAGCTTATTGTCAATATCTTTACACCTGTTTTTAAGACTTATTGACTGAAACGGGCTTTCACAAAAAAAGTTAGGGCTTTGCTACAGGATACACCCTCCACAAGTTAAGCAAGTAAAAATAAAAGTGTATATTTCTGTTTTATTTAAACCTTTTAAGTTTGTATGCATAGCCCCATTTGGCTGTTTTAGTTTTTTTTTCTTTCTTCAGTAATATTTAATCTCCTTAAAGAAAAACAACATATGCATTTTACTTTTTTTGTATCTCTTTAGTAATATTTTAGTGTAAAAGGATAACCAGTATTTAAACCTTTTATGTTACTTTATAAAGTTATTTTACACAATGTTGAAAAATTAATAAGAAAGCTACATATTTTGGCAGCTGCTGCTTTAATTTTCAATGAAATGAAAAAAGCTCTCCAAGAGAAAACCTCAATGAAGAAGAAACAGTTTGCACTATCTAAAAAGGAGAAACCCTCATTTATAAAGGTTTGCTGCAGATGACTTAACTGAAAATAAATGAATAGTTCCTATGTGTATAATACATATTTATCTATTTGACTTATGCCTTTATTCCAGCAACTTGCAACATCTGAGGTATAATTTCTTACATTACTTTTGATTTTTGCAGCACAGGCAGGTGAAGTGACTTCCTCAGGGTCACACAGTGGTGTCAGTACCAGGATTTGAACTGACAAGCTCCAGGTTTGCTGAAATATTACTGAAGAAAGAAAAAAAACGAAAACGGGCAAATAGGGCTATGCATACAAATGTCCATCCATCCATTATCCAACCCGCTATATCCTAAATACAGGAGCCAATAAGTAGATATGTATATATACAGTATATATATATATATATATATATATATATATATATATATATATATATATATATATATATATATATATATATGTGAATGTATGTATGTATGTATATATGTATGTCTATATTTATATGTATATATATATATATATGTAGATATGTAAATTTGTATATGTATATATATATATATGTATATGTGGATGTGTATATGTATATACAGTAATCCCTCCTCCATCGCGGGGGTTGTGTTCCAGAGCCACCTGAAAAATAAGAAAATCCGCGAAGTAGAAACCATATGTTTATATGGTTATTTTTATATTGTCATGCTTGGGTCACAGATTTGCGCAGAAACACAGGAGGTTGTAGAGAGACAGGAACGTTATTCAAGCACTGCAAACAAACATTTGTCTCTTTTTCAAAAGTTTAAACTGTGCTCCATGACAAGACAGAGATGACAGTTCTGTCTCACAATTAAAAGAATGCAAACATATCTTCCTCTTCAAAGGAGTGCGCGTCAGGAGCACAGGCTGTCAGAGAGATAGAGAAAAGCAAACAAATCAATAGGGCTGTTTGGCTTTTAAGTATGCGAAGCACCGCGGCACAAAGCTGTTGAAGGCGGCAGCTCACACCCCCTCCGTCAGGAGCAGAGAAAGAGAGAGAGAGAGAGACAGAGCTTGTTTTTCAATCAAAAAGCAATACGTGCCCTTCGAGCTTTTAAGTATGCGAAGCACCGTGCAGCATGTCGCTTCAGGAAGCAGCTGCACAGAAGGTAGCAACGTGAAGATAATCTTTTAGCATTTTTAGACGAGCGTCCCTATCGTCTAGGTGTGCGAACAGCCCCCCTGCTCAATCCCCCTACATCAGGATCAGAGAAAGTCAGCGCAAGAGAAAGAGAAAAGTAAGCTGGGTAGCTTCTCAGCCATCTGCCAATAGCGTCCCTTGTATGAAATCAACTGGGCAAACCAACTGAGGAAGCATGTACCAGAAATTAAAAGACCCATTGTCCGCAGAAATCCGCGAACCAGCAAAAAATCCGCGATATATATTTAAATATGCTTACATATAAAATCCACGATGGAGTGAAGCCGTGAAAGGCGAAGTGCGATATAGCGAGGGATTACTGTATATGTATATGTAGATATGTGTATATGTAGATATGTATATATATGTATATATGTTTATGTATATATATATGTTTACATAACCTCTTTAACACAGTTTTTAAAACAGTCACAAATGGCTGTAGGCCCTGTTCAAGCAGGTTTTTTGTAATATTTTTTCTATTGCTTATACATGAGAGGGTAGAAAGTCAATGTCTGACCAGCACGATCAACACCATTCATTATGTTATTGGCTTAGTGACTTCCACATTTCTCCTGACATGAACATTGATATTGATAGTTGTGGCATTGTAAACAGTAATTAGGAGGCAAACATCTTTCTGTCCTTCTACTTGATATCAATCATCTACTGCACCAGGCTGTCACTTCACACACTCACACGGCATATCATGGTGATTTGGTCATTCAGTGACATATGCATCAGTTTTCCTTTGAAGTAAAATCTTGAGCAGTTCAGGTGAGGTCACAGACATTGTCAGTCATTATTATACAGTAACCTTGGTCAAGTAAAGGGTCCACCAGTGACAGGGCAGATGATGTACTGATGCAATATTGACTGGACTGTCCGTATTAAGGTCACTCGATTCAAGCAATGGTTAATTTTCAGTTTGTTCTATAGCTGTCTTCACAACTTGTCATTTACATGCTATTATTTACATGCACACCACTCATGAATATTGATGAGATAACTTCAAGTTATTATAAAGTGGCAAAATGCACAGAAATGTTCCTGATTTTTTTGCAAGATGATGTTATTTCATCCACTAGATGACAGCAGAACACTGTCCTGAGAGTTATTTAGTTACCACTGTTTGTAAGGTATTATTGTATATAACTTATCCCCACCTTCCCTTCTATATCTATAACCTCAGGCAATTAGATGTAGTAAAAAAACAAGCAGGAGTTAAGTTGCACATAAAATAATGTATTATTGATAATATTCATAAATAATAACAATATGCAGAGTATATTTGAATATTGGCAACCATACAACCTGATTAAATGGTGATATGTAGTTTCAGGCGGCACACAGACTTGTAATTATTTAAAATGTCTCTAGTTAAGGCATCATTGGTGCTCAGCTTTCTTCAGAACAGGCCTATGCCTGTTCCAATATGGCTGCTAAACTGTGCTCTTCATTGTGTTGTCTTCATCATCAGAGGTTAGTAAGAGATGCTTCTTTCAGATGTTAGTAAGAGAGATACTTCTTCATCATATGTTGGTTAGTAATAGAGATAGTGTGTGATTGAGCAAGCAGATTTATAGATTCTCTGTCTAACCCCTAGAGCCAATAGGGTGTCATAGTACTTAAAGGCCTCTGAGACAAGCCAATTTCACACAAGCATACCTCAGACCAATGGGGAAATAGAGCAACTTAAACACCTGCCACCCCCCCCCCAAAACCATTTGTTGAGCTAAAGCTTGCCAGTTAGGCATCCTGGCCTCCTTGCGTATTTAGGGGGGGTGGCGGGGGGGGGGGGGGTTGAAAGACTCTAGCAGAGAAACACCCGTGTCAAGCAACTCTGTCGTAAAATTCAAAGAGACTCAGTCGTAAAGGCGGGGCAAACACTAATGCCTCTCACCAAAGTAATACTAAATTACATTGCTTTGCCTAAATTACAAATAAAGACATACAAAATATTTATCAAGTTATATGCAAAATCTCACATCACAACAATTGGAAAGCGGATCATTGCACATCACCCCAAGTCTGACTCAAGTTTAACCATACAGTATTTACATAGAAATAAGACCCCAATCTCGGAGTTAACACCAAGGAATTTATGCCAATGCAACAACAGTGGCTGAAATATTACATGAGGAAATTTGACAACAGGCTAGAGGGCCATCAGTACAACAGAACAATAATGTGTCTGTAGGTTATCAAAGTCTCAAGAACAGCAAAATTAGAAATGCTAAATGACTTCTGTACATTACTGAAACATGTCATAGCCAATAGAGGGGACATGGAGTAACAAGAGAAAAGAAGAAAATCACCTTCAACATTCAGAGTGATGTGAACTTCTTCATTCCATGGTCCAGAGTCCACAAAACATTTGTAGAGGCCACCGTCAGAAACACGGACATCCTTGAGTCTCAGAGACACATTTCCTTTCAGCAGCTCTTCTGTGAAAAGTGCTGTCCTTCCCTCATAAGCCTGCATCTGATGCTCAGGTCTGATTTGGAGATTCTGGTATAAAAGTACTGGAGAGTCAAAGTCGTCTCGAAACCACCTCACTTCAAACCTCTGAGCACTAATAACTGGTGAGAGTGACGCTGGTAGGGTGACATCTTCACCAACAAAAACAAGAACAGCTGAAGAAGGTCCAACAACTTGAAAGATCTCTGAAAAGAAACCACAAAATGCTGTAGTGAGTGCTAAAGTATTCAGAAAAAGTCCATCTGAGTCAATGAAGACAAATAGCATAGTGTGTGAGATGAAGACTAAACGCTGTACTCTCATCTGCTTTAGTCCCATACTGATATCAAGGTCACTTCTAGTTTTTGATATTCTGCCCAAATGACAGATCTCTACTTCACTCTTTCCATTAAATTGTCTGACGCTCAGATTGGACACAAACATATCTGTCAGAATTCAACATTAGGGTTAGGATTTGAGGTAAAATACAAAGAACAAATTAGAATTACAAAAAAAAAAAAAAACACTGGTTAAAATAAAAAAAAAGTTCTATTTAAAGACAACAAGTTGTATAAAATAAGAAAAACAAATGAAACAAACACATACGTGTCCAGGCGGTGTGTGTCATGTGGAGTAGAAAGAACACAAAGCAGCTCCATTGCTTCTGGACCTTCATGACTGCAAAAGAATCAAAGTTTGGTTTGTCCATACAGTAATAAATGATTATGATGTCCTCAGAGATGAGGCAGACACTCTCATGAAGCAGACAAGATGGTGCCATCCCTTGGACACACAGTGCTGCACTTCACGTCCATTTACTTATTGTATGTCTACAAGTGAAATGCACAGAATTCCTCAGGGTATTAGATCAGAGTTTTCTCAAAGTGCACATGTTGTGTATACAACTGACTGGGACTGGCATGAAATTCACCAACACCTGAGACTGGGCACCCTGATGTTGGCTCATTACCATAAACAGCACACTGTGCTGCCCAGCAGTACTTTGTTCAGTGTTTGCTCACAGGCTTTAAAGAAAGTCAAGCAGACCATTTGGTCAAATCATCAGACTCCATTGAGTTGTCCCTGGTGCTCTGCTGAGATGGACCTCTACATGGGCGCTGGTTTTCCTTTTTCACTTACCTGACCATTGTGGACAAACACTGAAATGGAGAATCTCTCTTTAAGTAACATGGTAGGACAACAGTCCTTCACTCCAGACTTGGAGACTCTTCATATTAGACATCGGCCCACTCAGATAATTAACAGGTGAAGACCACAGCAATGGCTATGGAGCCAGTAACGCACATCTCACTGAACAGGATGGCACTCATCTTGAATTAAAATCACTGAGTCCCTTAATGTATTTCAGTTGGTAAATGTAAGATTGTGTTTTATTTGAACCTTATGAATTTGTAAAGCATTGTCAATGGGAATAATCCTATTAATCCCAATGCCAGTGGGAATATAAAAATAAAAATACAATTAATTGAACACGGCCATCTTGTCTGAGCTGCTCCTCCACCCTGCTTTTATTTATTTATTTTTTCTGGTTTTGGTTTCTTTCCATTGATGTTTTCTTTATTTGTTGATGGTTCTTCTTAATTGTGTTCCCCTCCTCTGGCTGACAAAATATCACCAATTACTGAGGTGTCCTGCTGACGATGGCCTTCACTGTCTACACAATAAAAGTGCCAAGTTGAGCCTCAGTCTTAGCTGATATTTCTCAGTGTTGCTCCTCGGTGGTCTCCTTCTGTTCCTGTGTTGTGTTGTGCTGTGTGGTTTTGTCTCTAGCTTTAAAACTTTGGCTCAGTATTTGGACCTTCATTAATGGTTTATGCCATTGTTGTGGATTTGTTATTATTTGTTCTTGGATCATATAAAGTAGTCTACAGGAGAGACTCTAAACTGTTCAGGTAAGAGGCCTGTTGCTTCTCGTCTGAAATCTGTGCATTGCATGCTGAATATAATGGTGCACAGAAAAGCCAAACTATTTCAACTACCAAAGCTGCTTCAGCATTGTTAGAAGACATCGCAAATGGAAGAATTAGAAGAGAGCCCATATTTATAGATGATGATGACTGGCTTCTAAGTCGATTTTGATTTCCCAGAGCTCTTCTCTTGGTGCTGTGTGCTGAACTGGTGCCAGCTTTACAAAGGCAGACTTTGAAGAATTGCGCTTTACTTGCTTCTTATCAAGTTCTGTCCACTCTCGGGATTTTAACCACAGGAGGTTTTCAATATGAACTTGCTGACCAATCGGGTATTTCACAAACATCACTGAGTCACGCCATGCCAGCTGTATAACATGGTATTATCCTCTTGTCGTCCAGATTGATAAGATTTTCTTACAATGTGGTTGAACTGTGAAACATCAATTCACAGCAATCTCAGGTTTTCCAAATGCAATCAGAACAGTCAACTGCACTCACATTCCTATCGTAACAATTGTGCTTTGGTTCTACATCTGGAGAGCAACCAGCCAGCCAGAACAATGACTTCATGAGTTGCTCTCATTCAGTACAGGGCAAAGACCCCAAATAATAATAATAATAAATAAATAAATAAATAAAACACAACCTTTTAAATAAGCTTGGAGGTGTGGCTGTTCCCCCCGGGCACGGACTGTCCGCAGTGCATACGTGATAGGACTCTGGTGGAGGTCTGCAGTGGTCCTGATGCGCAAATCGGTCTTCCGACCTGGGTATAGGGGGAAAAGACTAATCAAACCATCTAGTAGTTGGTTCCCTCTGAAGTTTCCCTCAGGACAGCTGGCACTCATTGGCACACAGTTTTATCTGGTAAAGTGAATGATAAGAGGCCTTGGGGCCAAAACAATCTCAACCTATTCTCAAATTTTTAAATGGGTAAGAAGCCTGGCTCACTGGCATGGAGCCGCGGCGTGGAATGCTGAGTGCCTAGTGTGCCACTTTTGGTAAGCAGAGCTGGCACTGCGGGATGAACTGAACTTCGGGTTAAGGCACCCAATGCCGACGCTCATCAGATCCCAGAAAAGTTGTTGGTTGATACAGACAGCAGGATGGTGGCCATGGAAGTCAGAAGCTGCTAAGGAGTGTGTAACAACCCATCCATCCATTTTCCAACCCGCTATATCCTAACTACAGGGTCATGGGGGTCTGCTGGAGCCAATGCCAGCCAACACAGGATGCAAGGCAGGAAACAAACCCCAGGCAGGGTGCCAGCCCACCGCTGGGCACACACACACCAATTTAGGATTGCCAATGCACCTAACCTGCATGTCTTTGGACTGTGGAAGGAAACCCACGCAGACATGGGGAGAACATGCAAACTACACACAGGGAGGACCCGGGAAGCGAACCCAGGTCTCCTAACTGCGAGGCAGCAGCGCTACCCACTGTGCCACCGTGCCGCCCATGTAACAATTCACCTGCCAAATCAACCAGCCCTGAAAATGGATCGCACTGGAGTGTCGGGCCCATACCCAGCTGTTGCTGGCACTGGTGGCCGCGAGGGCTAAGCTGTAATAAGTAGGAGGGCCGCTGTGGTGCACGCCGAAGCCTAGGGTGAGGGTCTGGGTGGAGCGACTGTGGGTGCAGATCTTGGTGGTAGTAGGAAATATTTAAACAAGCGCTTTGAAGGCCGAAGTGGAGTAGGGTTCCATGTGAACAGCAGTTGAACATGGGACAGTTGGTCCTAAGGGTTGGGTGAGCGCCCTTCCAAATCGTGGGGTCATGCCCTTCGTCGGCCCCCGGCCCATTGAAAGGGAGTTGGGTTCAGATCCCTCAATTTGGAGTGGCAGAGATGGGTGGGGACGGTGACTCAAGCGATCCTGGAGAAGCCGGCGGGAGCCTGAGGGGTTTTCTGTTTTCTCGTTGAAGGGCAGGGCCGCCCTGGAATAGGTTCGTCCCAAGAGGGGGGCCTGCTCCTTGGAAATGTCTCAATGGCCCTTGAAAATCCGTGGCAGGTCTCCAAGGTGAACAGCCTCTGGCATGTTAAAACAATGTAGGTAAGGGAAGTCGGCAAACCGGATCTGTAACTTTGGGATAAGGATTGCCTCTAAGGGCTGGGTCGGTCGGGCTGCGGTGCAAAACGGGGCTCGGCACGTGACCCAGTTGCAGCACGCGTTGGCCTTCCTCTGACACCCCGCCCTCTCTCCACCTCATGGTAGAGGGCCTGGCTGGTGCCTAGCAGCTGGCTTAGAACTGGTGCGGACCAGGGGAACCGACTGTTTAATTAAAACAAAGCATTGTGAGGGCCAGAGAGTGGTGTTGACGCGACTTGATTTCTGCCCAGTGCTCTGAATGTCAAAGTGAAGAAATTCAATGAGGCGTGGGTAAATGGTGGGAGTAACTATGTTTGGCAATCAGATCCTTGTTCTACCTTCTTACTGTCTAGAAAAACCATAGACGAGATCTGGGCTTGGCAAGGGAAACAAGTGGCTCCTGTGTGCAAACAGTATGAAACTTATGGAATTAATGGAACTATAATATACTGTACCACTGAGAGCTGCTAGCTCAAGAACTCCTCCTTTTAGGAGATGCTTATGGACTCTAAATATGGACTATAAACTTAGCCATTATTAATATATCTATGTATCTTTTATCGAAGCAACTTTGTATTATGTTTGGAATGTTCAATGCAAAGTAATCTATACTAATAAAAGGCAAAGCCCTCACTGACTGACTCACTGCCTGACTGACTGACTGACTCACTCACTCATCACTAATTCTCCAACTTCCCGTGTAGGTAGAAGGCTGAAATTTGGCAGGCTCATTCCTTACAGCTTACTTACAAAAGTTAGGCAGGTTTCATTTCAAAATTCTACGCGTAATGGTCATAACTGGAACCTGTTTTTGTCCATATACTCTAATGGAGGAGGCGGAGTCACGTATCGCGTCATCACGCCTCCTACGTAATCACGTGAACTAAAAACAAGGAAGAGATTTACAGCACGAGTCAAACGCAGGAACGAAGGTAAATGACGTTAATTTTTGAGTGTCTTTTAATACTCTGTAAGCATACGTATTAACACGTGCAATTAAACGTGTGCATTTACGGGGTGATTTCTCAGGCTTAAAAGCTCGCCTTTTATTAAAAAGGTAAATGCTAACTGTTTTCATTCTGAAGGGCACAAAACACGTTGGATTTCAGCCGTTAAACACGCAAAAATGTCGGTACACCAGATAATTAAGCGCAACATATTATCAGTTGTATTGTATGCTTACAATACATATAGAAATGTGTTAATCGTTAATTAATAGTATGGGATGGTGTTTTTCGACTCGCGCCTTGATTTAAACGATTCCATGTCTTGGTGGGTTTGCGTAGCTTATTGTCAATATCTTTACACCTGTTTTTAAGACTTATTGACTGAAACGGGCTTTCACGAAAAAAGTTAGGGCTTTGCTACAGGATACACCCTCCACAAGTTAAGGAAGTAAAAATAAAAGTATATATTTCTGTTTTATTTAAACCTTTTAAGTTCATATGCATAGCCCCATTTGGCTGTTTTAGGTTTTTTTTTCTTTCTTCAGTAATATTTAATCTCCTTAAAGAAAAACAACATATGCATTTTACTTTTTTTGTATCTCTTTAGTAATATTTTAGTGTAAAAGGATAACCAGTATTTAAACCTTTTATGTTACTTTATAAAGTTATTTTACACAATGTTGAAAAATTAATAAGAAAGCTACATATTTTGGCAGCTGCTGCTTTAATTTTCAATGAAATGAAAGGAGAAAACCTCAATGAAGAAGAAACAGTTTGCACTATCTAAAAAGGAGAAACCCTCATTTATAAAGATTTGCTGCAGATGACTTAACTGAAAATAAATGAATAGTTCCTATGTGTATAATACATATTGGGTGGCACGGTGGCGCAGTGGGTAGTGCTGCTGCCTCGCAGTTGGGTGATCTGGGGACCTGGGTTCGCTTCCCGGGTCCTCCCTGTGTGGAGTTTGCATGTTCTCCCCGTGTCTGCGTGGGTTTCCTCCGGGCGCTCCGGTTTCCTCCCACAGTCCAAAGACATGCAAGTTAGGTGGATTGGCGATTCTAAATTGTCCCTGGTGTGTGGGTGTGTGTGGGGGTGTTTGTGTGTGTCCTGCGGTGGGTTGGCACCCTGCCCAGGATTGTTTCCTGCCTTGTGCCCTGTGTTGGCTGGGATTGGCTCAGCAGACCCCCCGTGACCCTGTGTTTGGATTCAGCGGGGTTGGAAAATGGATGGATGGATAATACATATTTATCTATTTTACTTATGCCTTTATTCCAGCAACTTGCAACATCTGAGGTACAATTTGTTGCATTACTTTTCTTTTTTGCAGCACAGGCAGGTGAAGTGACTTCCTCAGGGTCACACAGTGGTGTCAGTACCAGGATTTGAACTGACAAGCTCCGGGTTTGCTGAAATATTACTGAAGAAAGAAAAAAAACGAAAACAGGCAAATAGGGCTATGCATACAAATGTCCATCCATCCATTATCCAACCCGCTATATCCTAAATACAGGAGCCAATCCCTGCCAACACAGGGCACAAGGCAGGAAACAAACCCCCGGGCAAGGTGCCAGCCCACCGCAGGGCGCACACACCCACACACACCCACACACCAGGGACAATTTAGAATCGCCAATGCACCTAACCTGCATGTCTTTGGACTGTGGGAGGAAACCGGAGTACCCGGAGGAAACCCAGACAGACACGGGGAGAACATTCAAACTCCACACAGGGAAGCGAACCCGGGTCTCCTAACTGGCACCTTTCACTGCGCCATCATGCCGCCCGCATACAAACTTAAAAGGTTTAAATAAAACAGAAATATATACCTTTATTTTTACTTCCTTAACTTGTGGAGGGTGTATCCTGTAGCAAAGCCCTAAGTTTTTTCATGAAAGCCCCTTTCAGTCAATAAGCCTTAAAAACAGGTGTTAAGCTAAACTTGCAGCACTGCTATTCAATTACATAGATATAGATATATAGATATACATATATAGATATAGATATATATAGATATACAGTAATCCCTCCTCCATCGCGGTGGTTGCGTTCCAGAGCCACCCGCGAAATAAGAAAATCCGCGAAGTAGAAACCATATGTTTATATGGTTATTTTTATATTGTCATGCTTGGGTCACAGATTTGCGCAGAAACACATGAGGTTGTAGAGAGACAGGAACGTTATTCAAACACTGCAAACAAACATTTGTCTCTTTTTCAAAAGTTTAAACTGTGCTCAATGACAAGACAGAGATGATAGTTCAGTCTCACAATTAAAAGAATGCAAACATACCTTCCTCTTCAAAGGAGCAAAAAAATCAATAGGGCTGTTTGGCTTGTAAGTATGCGAAGCACCGCGGCACAAAGCTGTTGAAGGCGGCAGCTCACACCCCCTCGTCAGGAGCAGAGTGAGAGAGACAGATAAAAAAATCAATACGTGCCCTTTGAGCTTTTAAGTATGCGAAGCACCGTGCAGCATAGTTAAAAGCTGCACACAGAAGGTAGCAACGTGAAGATAATCTTTCAGCATTTTCAGAAGAGCGTCCGTATCGTCTAGGTGTGCGAACAGCCCCCCTGCTCACACCCCCTACGTCAGGATCACAGATAGTCAGCGCAAGAGAGAGAGAAAGAAAAGTAAGTTGGGTAGCTTCTCAGCCATCTGCCAATAGCATCCCTTGTATGAAATCAACTGGGCAAACCAACTGAGGAAGCATGTACCAGAAATTAAAAGACCCATTGTCCTCAGAAACCCGCGAAGCAGCGAAAAATCCGCGATATATATTTAAATATGCTTACATATAAAATCCGCGATGGAGTGAAGCCGCGAAAGGCGAAGCGCGATATAGCGAGGGATTACTGTAGATATATATATATGTATGTATGTCTATATATATATATATATATATATGTAAGCTTATAAGTACTGCCTTACTTCTCTGTAATGTATATGTGGATGTGTATATGTATGTATATATATGTATATGTATATATATGTTTACATAACCTCTTTAACACACTACTTCTCCGCGGCGAAGCATGGGTATTTTGCTAGTGACTTAATAAAACTTATATTATCTTGAACCCGGGAGAGGGGGCTGTATGGCTATAAGTCCCTGTACTCAAAAACTTTGTACATTACTGTTCCATGTAAAACAGATGTAAATTACAAATCCAATAAAGAATGATTCCCATTTCAGAAGGAGAGAAAGAAAGAAATGCAGACTCAAAATGATCTCATCAAAAATGAGAAAGAGGATGCTGGAGGTAGCTTGGAATGAATAAAAGATGCAGAAAGCTACTGTCACAGTTTAGTTGAAAAGAGAAGAAGCTCAGCATGTGGGGAAATCTCAACTCCTATGAGCAAGAATGATGGTCTTTGATCTAGCCCATGGATGCTGTGTTTGGCAGACCCACTCCTCATTCTTGTCAACATCAACCCCTGTGCCCCAGTTTGTGGGCATATGTTGTAGACTGCCGGACAGTTTTTATGGCTGGCTTAAGACCCATGGTCGACAACGTAGGGAGAAATCATCAGGTAGATCTGGGATGGTGATGATAGAGCCAGTAGTGGCCGAGGAGACACTCGGCAGGGACCACTGCCTTTGTCAGCCTCATCAGAGCCTTCCTGGGACTCATCTGTGAATCTCCCACTGGTGCTATGGCCCAGGACCTAACCAATCATAGCTCTAAGGGTCACTGATGGTGGTGGCCGGATCATTACAGATCCCTTAAAGACAGAACTTCTCCATTTCCGCATTATATAAAATCTTATTAGAGTCCCTACCTTTCAAAGATCCAAGAGGACATTGGGAAGAAGATCTCTTAATCAATATATCAGAAAAGGAGTGGAAGGTAGCATTGCAGAGAATTCACTCGAGCTCCATATGCGCAAAGCATAGAATTATTCACCTAAAAACTATATATCGAGCTCATCTGTCTCACTTAAAACTGTCCAAAATGTTTCCAGGGCAGGATCCAACCTGCGAACGCTGCAACCAAGCTCCTGCCTCACTGGGTCACATGTTCTGGGCCTGCACCAAACTAACATCATTTTGGACCAAAATTTTTAAGTGCCTCTCAGACAGCCTTGGGGTCACAATCCCTCCTAACCCACTAACAGCTGTGTTCGGTGTTCTTCCAGATGGACTTGAATTGGAGAAGGACAAGCAAACGGTGATTGCATTCACTACACTTTTGGCACGCAGACTTATTTTGTTAAATTGGAAGAATCCTAACTCTCCTCTGATAAGTCAGTGGGAAACCGATGTTTTATATTATTTGAAATTGGAAAAAATCAAATTCTCAGTTAGAGGATCTGTACAGAATTTTTTCAAAACCTGGCAGGATTTAATCAATAATATTTTAGAATAAGAAGAAATAATTATTTTCGCATTTCTTTCCCTTCTCCATTTTTTTTTATTTACCTATATATATTTTTTCCTTTCTTTTGTTTATTTTTGCCCTATTAAAAAGCCCTAAGCAATTCTCCTTTGGCTATGTTCTCCTTCTCAAGGGTGGGGTTTGATTTGTCTTCACTTCTTTTTTTGTATAAATTGATCTATTTATATGGAATGATTACAATAAAATTAATAAATAAAATTAAAAAAAAAAAAAAAAAAGACAGAACTTCTTAGAGGACAATGTCCCAGGAGCATTCTACATGAAATGCTGGTAGAATCTCAGCCTTTTCTGTGATCCTTACCCGAAGGGTCACAGTTGTAAGGATCGAGCAAATCACACCGCCATTCACCCTTGACATAACACATTCCATACATAACTCAATCCTATTAAATAACATCGCTTCTTACATAAAGTAATAAACATTAAAAAATAAAACAAAAATACACATAACAGCATTACTACAACCACTCAGACATAAATCGTTTTCAGTACTACACACGTAACCATTAGATCACATAGCTAGACTACACACACCGAATATAGCACAAAACCACTTATCCCCCTATAGTACTTAATAATTTGATTACTTCTTGCGTCTTATTAGTGGACAGACATGCTTATTTAGGGGCCATAACATACTTCCATTTCTACAATTAGACAATAATATCTATCTATCTAATAATATCCATAACATTCAGAGTTTTGGGCCAGGAATTAGTACCACAACAGGTGTCAGTGGGATCAAATCTCGTAATGATTACATCCCCCAAGCCATACCAAGTCAGCGCATACTGCCTTGGCCATAAGGGGTGCCTGCCATGCATCACTTAGATGACAATCCGGACAAGGCCGATGGGCAAGAAGGCCGACCTGAGGTGCACAGTTGACGAGCAACATTAAAATACACTATATCCCTGGCAACAGGCTCCAATGTAGCCAAATGCCTCGTCATCTAATTAGTCACGCGCATGAATGGATGAACGAAATTTCCACTGTTCCTAACTACTATCTAGCAATACCACAGCCAAGGAAATAGGTTTGGCAGAATCAGCAGGGAAAGAAGACCCTGCTGAGCTGGACTCTAGTCTGGCACTGTGCAGAGACATGAGAGGCGTAGAATAAGTGGGAGGCCTCCTGCTCTGCCAGGGTCTATGGGGTACCACAGGTGAAATACCAGTACTAATCATTTTTTCACTCACCCAGTGAGGCGGGAGGGGGAGCCCTACATGGCTCTTGCTTCTGGTGTAAAGCACCCGAGCCACCCGAGGGCACAAGACGCTCCGGGGAGAGTGGCAGGTGGGTAGCTTGACTGGGGTGGTACACCTGTCACACCATAAAGCAGGTATGCTAAGGCGAGTTCAGGGAGGCCAGAAACCTCCCATGGAGCAGAAGGGCAAAAGCTCGCTTGATCTTGATTTTCAGTATGAGTACAGATTGTGAAACTGGGGCCTCACGATCCTTCTGGCTTTTTGGGTTTCAAGCAGGAGGTGTCAGAAAAGTTACCACAGGGATAACTGGCTTGTGGTGGCATTGCTGTTTGATCGTTCAATGTCGATTCTTCCTATCATTGTGAAGCACAATTCACCAACCGTTGGATTGTTCACCCATTACCAGTGAACGTGAGCTGGGTTTAGACCGTTGTGAGACAGGTTAGTTTTACTGTACTGATGATGGTGTTGTCACAGCAGCAATCCTGCTCAGTAAGAGAGGAACCGCAGGTTGAGAAATTTGGTATATGTGCTTGGTTGAGGAGTCAATGGTGCAAAGCTACCATCTGTGGGATTATGACTAAACACCTCTAAGTCAGAATCCGTCCAAATGTGACGATACCCTAGCACTGTGGAGCCTCGGTGGGCCAGGGATAGGCAGAAGCCACCCTCCCCGTGGTGGCAGACCAGTGAGGAGTCTGGGGAGTGGCCTGGATGAGCAGCCGCTCCCTCTTTCTTATTCACACTGCACATTTGTGGGCAACCCGGTGCTAAATCATTCATAATGACCTGATTCTGGGTTGGGGTGTTGTACATAGCAGAGCAGCTTCCTCACTGTGATCTATTGGAAATCAGGTCTCGAGCCAAGCTGTTGTCCCCCTTCACCTTCCCTCCTACCCCTCCCTCATACACCATTGCCTGACCAGGCACAACCAAAACTTAAACCATAACTCCAAACATCCTCCCCTCTCCTTCTCTTAGCCAGGGACAGTGTGCACGCTTCTGGTCTCAATGTGATATATAACCAAATGTCCATTTGGCTCTGGCCTGGGGCTGTGAGGACTACAAAGGGGTGAAGAGAGAGTTCAAGAGGGCATGAACCCACCGAGAAGTAAACAGGTGGGGTCCGCGCCGCCTGGCTGGAGGATTAAACCCAGCGGGTTACCTGGGTCGGCCGTCCTGGTGTTGGTGAATCCTTCTGCCCCTTTCATCCCCATCGCCACCCGGTGTGATGCAACCGGCTCCAGGTCGGCTGGGAAGGGCCAGGGGGAGAAGGTGGTTGGCGGAACCTGCCGCCGGTGTTAGAGCACCCCCCAAGCCGCGAGCTCACCGCTTCCTGGGGCAGAGGGATCAATGTGCTCACCATGCCCTGCCTGGCCTGCCCTTCCTCCCCAGTTTTCCTTGCCTCCACTTTGCATTTGCTGAAATTCTTTTTTCAGGTTGCACATTGTCTTTTAACTAAACACTGAACAAAAGGGGCTAATTATATTCATTTGCATATTTCTGGGAGGAGTCAGGGTTGGACATCAGGCTGACCAGGATTTATGTAGCAGAAGTGCGTGGAAGTTTTTTTGTGCGCACGTATAATTCGGCTTTTGTCTGTATAGTGTCTGTTTAGTGTGAATTCTACACACAGAGTTATACATGAGGCCTGTGGAGTGCCAGGATCAGTTCACTACTGGTAAGCCACATGAAGGAGCTCAACCCTGTGAAGGTCGTGCATGCTGAGTAATTTGAGCTAAAAGAGTTTTCTGTTTTATACAAATAAATGGTAAGGTGTCCTTCATTTGGGCATATTGGGTACCAGGGACCCTCTTGTCATCCTTCACAATAAAACAATTTAAAACTTCTGTACTGATAAAATAAGATGGAGGAAGCAGAGCCTGCACTAATGTATTGATGAACTTTACTGTTATTTATATATGGTGTGTTTAGCATTTTTATATCTAATCTTAATTCAAATATACTCTTATTTATATGGTTTGGATAAACACAAGGACACCTCAGAAGTGTTGTCTGTCAGTTGCCCTACTTGTGCTCAAATGCCCACCGATTACATTCACATCTGCTGATATAAAATGCCGGGAGGCCTGACTAAAGGTGCACCACCACACCTGCCCCTGCAGACACCTACATGGCACCATTAGAATCAGAGACTGAACTTCACCTAAATGTTAGAGGAAAATGAGAGTAGCCTAAGGGAACACAAGGAAGCCACACAAACTGCACTTAAATTTAAGCTCAGGATGTTAGAGATCTGTGAGGTTGGAGCATTCACTACAATGTCCCAGGACCGAGTAACACACAGACTCCATGAATATCAACATTGTAAACTAAATCCTAATGTCAAAAAATAAAACATTAAAAATCAACTTTACACTAAGAAGAAACGCAACAAAGTCTCCCCAGTCGCCATCTCTGTGTTCAGCACTGCTGTGGAGCTGTCACTAAAAATAATGAAGAAAAAAAAGTGAAGAAGCCTGAAGACGTGAGGCTGTGATGAGTTTACTGGTTACTTCACTGACTGTAACATCATAAAGCAAACAAAACACCCAAAGTGGCAGACAGCCAGTGTAAAAGGCTTTCATGAGGATACAGAAAACAACCAAATGGAGGAAATATGAGCAGACATCAAAGTTCAGTTACAATGACAAAGTCAAACTTGCATTTCACTTACCTGCTTGTACTTTTTTCTTCAGTTTTCTCCCATCACAGATTTTTTTTTCAGAACTCACTGATGAGCAGATCTTTTCAAAACTGTCTTTGTATTATCTGTAGGTTTATAAAAGCAAACCTTCACAGCACAGGCCCTGAGCTCACGCTCCTTTCATTTTTACATGGCAGCCCTCCAGGAGGAACACACCTGAGTCTTAAAGAGACAGAGGACACAAAAAGAAAAGGCAGCTGAAATGACCAAATGTGAACCTTCTTTAGGTCACAGCCAAACCTTTAGTCAGAAGTACAAATCCCCTCACATCAAGTCACATTAAACTGATGTTGCCGACATGTAAACTGTGTGACAGGCAGAGGTGAGCCGCATTAAGACAGAAATGGCAGACCTGCAGGTGGCTGAGTGAAAGTGGCACACAAGCAGGTGGTCTTTCCCCTTTCTGATAATTCTCAGTCTGTTCTTGTCTTTACAGGTGAGCCCACATGCAGATGTCCTGCCAGCCTTCTGTCCCTCTAGTCCAGGGGTCCTCAATCACAGTCCTGGAGGGCCGCAGTGGCTACGGGTTTTCATTCCAGCCAGTGTCCTAATTTGAACTCCGTCCTTGCTGATAATGAAAGTTGGTGTTTACCTCTATGCCTTGTTACTGTCTTTAAAGACAAAGTTTAGTTACTTTGTAGATCAGAGGTCCTCAATTACAGTCCTGGAGGGCCGCAGTGGCTACAGGTTTTCACTTTAACCAATTTCTTAATTAGAACCCTTTTATTTACTACTAAAGCAATATGTTTTTTGGGCTTCATTTTAGTTCTGTTACCATTCAGAACCCTTTAATGTCTATTTTAGATTTTAGCAGCTGCATTTAACTTTTAATTGTGGCCTGTTTTCTTAATCAGATATTAGTTAATAATGAGATGCAGATAACCAATAAACCAGCAGCGCTCCATCTCACGTGCTTACCATGAAGTACCTGTGATAAAAAATATTTAGTAATAAATGAGAGGGGAATTGGAAGGACCGTTAAGCTTAAATCTGTTCTGGTCCACAAAACACATGGATAATGTGGAAACTCTGTAGTGCAATTCAGTTTGCTCTTGGATGAATTCAAACATTAACAAGCTAAATAGTTCAATACCAGGTTTCATTATCAGCATGGACTGCTTTCTAATTAGGAAACAAGTTGGAATAAAACCTGCAGCCACTGTGGCCCTCCAGGACTGTGATTGAGGACCCCTGTTCTAGTCAGTCCCGGCCCATGTAAGCTCCTTTGGCTCTGTCTACAGCTCCATTCCTTCCCATAATCCACTCACCACATGCCAACTCCTTCCTCCAAATACACAACTTAACATTCTCGTTTACATGGACCTGGAGGCTCTCCCAGCAGCATCAGGTGTAAAGCAGGAACCAACCCTGGACAGAGTGACACTACATGACAGAGTCCAGTGACGCACTCAACAAGACCAGTTTAAAATGGCTAATTCATCAAACACACAAAAAGAAAACCTGTAGAACTCGGTGAAAAACAGCAAACATGGAGTGGGCGTGTGAAGATGTAGGAAAGAAAGAGCAGATGAGACTGCAGGGCTGACAACTCTGTTTTGTCCTCTAAGTACATTTAGACAGCTGATGACACTCTGATTGAATCCTCTGGTGTCCACCATTGCTTGTCTCCTCTTTGTCAGACTCCACTGCTCCAGTGGCCTGACAGTTTGATGATCTGTAAAATCTTTTGTTATGGTTGTTTTTTCTGAGGTCAGCCTTGTTCTTCTAGTAATGTCCTCATGAGGTCTGAATCGTCTCCTTCTCTATTTCTATCTTTTCCCCAGACCTTCAACTCTGTCCTAATTCTCTAATGTCTCCTCATGTGTTCTTTCTAATGCACTTTCTCTTTCTCAGCTTCAGTGAACCTCATACTCTTAGAACATAAGACGTTTGACAAACCATTCAGTCAAGTGTGTTTGCTCGGCAAATTCCTTACTTGTCTGATGTCTCATCTAAATCTTCTTTAAAGGCTGTCAAGGCTGATTCTTCTTCAACTCTCTGACTTGGTAGCATTTTTTTCCAGATTTCCTGAAGTTTTTGCATGAATAAGAACTTTTCCCTCCAGCGTCCTTTAGTGTGTTTTTCTATATTTAATTCAAAGAATTCTGCTGGATTCCCCATATGGAGGCCTCTGAGAATTTTGAAGAATTTAGCAAAGTCTCCATGTAGCCTCGTGTTCTGTGAGTTTTGACTTTATGTTCTTCAATGATATTCTTCTGATTTCACTGATTTGAAAAAACACTCTGGAGCTCACAGCTTGGGCCGAGTCTCCCTTAGTTTGGTTTCATCTCCTTTTCTCTTTATGATTATTACTTCTTTTTCTTAATTCCTTTCTAATTTCATTCAGGAATGTCTTTATAGAGGTCTGGCCACTTCGATTGGACAGTCCTTAACTAGTAGTGCATTTCTCTGTGCTGGCCTGCCCTGGGTGGTCTTGGTGGTCAAGAGTCTGTGTCATCTTCCAGAGAAAAGAAGCTGACCTATGTGATGAGCAGAGTGAGGGACGACATGAAGTGCTGTGATGTGTTCAACTGGTGGAAAACCACAGGCAGAAACACAAATGTCTTCTGGTCTGTCTGACCAGTTTTCTCTTTTTTGTGAATCTGTGCTGCCATAGCCAGGGCTCTTCCTTAGGGTGGAGGTGGGCAGCTAGAGTGACCAGCCTGAGTCTACACAAGTGGCTACATGTACTCCTCTTTTCTGAACATCATTCATTTTTGAAATTTCCATCTATAATGATATCTCATGGGATACACTACAGCGTTATTCTTCACAAGATCACAGGTGAAAGAAAATTTGAAAGCATTCATTATCTGCACTTGATTCAGGTAAGTGTAATATTTATTGGGCCATCTCTGTGTGTTGAACAGTGGAAGTGCTGGTCGAGTCCTTGGCCCTCGTGAATCTCAATTACAGCTGCCATGTCTGCCTGGTGTCTCCTGTTGGTGGGGCAGGTGAATGAAGAGTGATCAGTGTGCGAGAAATCCAAGTGAAGGAGAGAGGCTGTCAAGTCAGGAGTTTGATACTCAGGTAGCTTAACTTCTAACAAGGCCAAATTTATCAGAGGTCTGGAAATCAATGAAAAGTGATAAAGAGCAGGAAATCGCTAAGTCAGCCTGGAACAGTCAAAGTGTGGAGACAGAGAAATATTTAGCATCCAGGTGATACTGTGCACTTATAACATTTAATCATCTAATGCATCGCATACCCTAAAAAATGCTTCTCTTGAAAAATAATAAATGAAAAATTATCCATTTTTCATTGTTTTTACAGAAGAAGTGAAAGTCTTCTTGAAAATAAAATTGACACTTTTAAGCACTTAATTATTTTATGATTTTTATTTCACACACACACAGGACTTTGGACTTCAGATCTTGAGGTTGTGGCTTCAAATCCTGCTACTGACACCAGTGTGTGACCCTGAACATGTGTCTTCACTGAAAAAGAAAAGAAAATGGAACCGACTGTATCTCAAATGGAGTAAGTCACTTGGATAAGTCAGATAATAAGTAATAAAAAATAAGATTATCAGATCACTGGCGCTGCTTACTCTTGAACATACTCAGTAGGCCAGGAGGAGAACATTCCAGCCGCACAGCACTTCCTGCTTTTCTTTATGGTCATTGGAGAACACAATTTGACATGAATGTGTATTCTTTAGGACTGGGACAGGTAATCAGTGGGAATAATGGGAAATTTGAGGATATATGATTATTATTATTATTATTATTATTATTATTAGATGTTCACTCAAGTATGTCTTTTCATGTTTTTTGTCAGCTGTATGTGATCCTCCTCTGTTATGCCAAGATTTTCAGAGAATGAGGAAGTGGGGGTGGGGGGGGGGCATCCCTCTTTAAATTAAGCAGTTGGAGGGCCGGGATGGGGGGTGGGGGGTGGTGTTGTCAACCATCTATAAATCTGCTAAAAGTCTGCAAAAAAATACATAAAACTGAAGTCAGTTTGAAATTCCATGAATCCTGCCAGTAAAAATGCAGCAACACTACAAATCAGTCTCCATGACACGTATGGACTTAGTTAGTCACGTCACCTGGATGTTCCTACCGATTAAAAATCAGAACAGCGCACACTCGGCTAAGATGGAATGTGCTTACTCCTTCAGTTATAACAAACTGCTGTGTGTGAGCGCAGGGAGACCTGATGAACCAAGGCAAACATCATCAAGCATCACTCTCTCCAAACGGCTTGGGCTAAAGAGCTGGGGTTTAGCTAATGGATACGTACATTTAAGGAAAACTGAGAGAAGACTGTGCATTAAGGGTTTGGCAATACCATATTACCTCAGCACTCACACAGCTCGGCTCAACTGTATATAAATGCAGTGCTACGGATAAAAAGCATGTAGCCCTTCTATGGATAGTCCTGACCACAGCATGCGTACTGGATGAGGGGCCAGGGCTCACAAGTGCTTACTGCTATGCCATTGGCACTGGGCACAAGACTGCAAACACCCAGGGGAGGACGCCAGTCCATCACTTGACCCAGTCACACACACACGTGTAGTCACCCAGAGCCAATCTGACCTGCATGTCTTTAATGAATGTGTGAGAAAAACCAGACTATCATAAGAAGAACTGACAGGGACAAGGGGAGAGCAGGCAGACCTCACACTGACAGAACTGACAGAACTTGGGCAGGAATGAGAAGTGAGAACTCACTGGAGCTGGCAGGCAG
>NC_041397.2:323212708-323247708 GCF_900747795.2 Erpetoichthys calabaricus
CAGCAGTTAAAAGTTTCTCACTCCAGCAATTTTAACTCTGTTACAAAGTCATCTAGTACGTGACACGTGTTTCGCTGTAATTGTGGGCTCATCTGGCGTACACACTCACTGCACTCCCTTACGGGAATGGAACCTCGGACGTCAGCGCTAGAGGCAAAGCCCCTAATGTTGTGCTACTGCGTGTGGTTCATTCATTTAACAGCATGTAGATCGGGGTAATTACATTGCAGGCATTCGTAGTATGAATCCCAATCTGATTGTATGGGTGGTTATCTTTGGGAGCGTTTCTATAAACTTAATTTATATCCCTGCGCATCGCAGCGGCGAAGTACTGCTTTTATATTTTTTTGTTTGTTTATTATGATTATAATTATTTATTCATTCCCTTCTTTAGCTGACTGCCTGCTCTCATTAAACTTGTATCTCGCGAATATGGTATTTCAAACGGCGGGAGTGTTTCTATAAACTTAATTTAAACTTACGGTTTTCACTGTGCTTGGTTTCCGCAGTAGCTGCACTTAACTGCGTTCACAGTCAGTTCACGTGCTGCTTTTAAATTTTTTTGTTCGTTTATTACGATTATAGTTATTTATTCATTCCCTTCTTTAGCTGACTGCCTGCTCTCATTAAACTTGTATCTCGCGAATATGGTATTGCAAACGGCGGGAGTGTTTCTATAAACTTAATTTAAACTTACGGTTTTCACTGTGCTTGATTTCCGCAGTAGCTGCACTTAACTGCGTTCACAGTCAGTTCACGTGATTACGTGGGGGGCGTGATGACGCGTTACGCAAATCCGCCTCCCACGTCCATGGAGCTGCTCTCCATTTCAGTAGATGGACAAAATGAGGTTCCAGTTATGACCATTACGCGTAGAATTTCGAAATGAAACCTGCCTAACTTTTGTAAGTAAGCTGTAAGGAATGAGCCTGCCAAATTTCAGCCTTCCACCTACACGGGAAGTTGGAGAATTAGTGATGAGTGAGTCAGTCAGTCAGTGAGGGCTTTGCCTTTTGTTAGTATTGATATAGATGATGACCCACAGTTTTATGTAATTTGCCTCTTCTTACTCTCACCATCCTTTATGGAGGTACAGCTCACAGTTGCAATGCACTTGCACCCAGGACTATGACCCACTAGCTTCACACTTTACTCAGGTTTGACTGCCACTGTAACTTCTTTCTGGCACCCCTGTGTAGCGCAGCTGAGAATGTTACTTGGTTCACATCCCTTGGTGGTAGAATACAGCAAACACACCAACAGGAAGGCAAATTTAATAAGTGTTAATATTCAAGCACTATTACAATGGATAATTCCAAAAGTGAAAGCAAAATGGAGTGTGGCAAAGTGGTGCTGTACGTCAGCGGTCCGCGGCAGAGTGAAGATTTTTAAAATAAAAGCAGTGTGCTCGGGGTTTGTAGCTGTAGGTGGGTGTTGACGTAGAGCTGAACAACCCCAGAAACATTAATGAGGTAATTATCTGTTCGCGTTTGCATGTGAAAGCACCCATTCCCTGAGTCATTAGGCAGAGCTCAACTGCACCTATAGAGTCTAAAAGGAGCCTTCATAGGACATATGAAAACAAGAAAGAAAAGGAGAAAGAAAGAGGTTAAGAGAAAAGAAAAGACAAAGAAGAGCTACAGGATTGAGGAGGCAAGAGGTCAACCAACCAATCAACTGACCAACTGTTTCAGAAGATGGCACAGGATGCTGAGGGATGACAGCAGGAGAAGGGAGCAGGGTTTATGAGGTCTTCATGGATGCCAAGGGATGACGTGAAGAACACAAGCCAGTGTAAGTTGCTGGAGGAGGTCTCCTCTCACTAAGTTGGCCACAAAGGGTTAGCAGAGGAGACGTCGTTGGTTTGGAAGGAGTACACAGAGGCTTGTGGGTAGTTTTAAGAGAAAGATTCTGCCTTTACATTAACCTTCAATTTTTGACCTGTTTGTTGGAATATTTTTTAATGAATTTTAACCACCACTGATTTGCACCTACTCTTGTTCTTATGTATTCTCACTGTCCTAATCATCCTTGGTCTCATTACTATTGGTGATCCGGGTCTGAGATGATACCAGCTATGGGCAACCAGGTCATCACAAGCAATCTACTCCATACAGCCTTGGACATCCTGCAATTCTGTAAGCAGACAAAGGTTGATGTCCAGGCAGCGTAGTTGGTTGAAGTTTCAGTTGTGACTCAAAGAATTCTTGGTCTGAGTGCTCAATTCTTCTTTTTTGATAAATCAATTGTCTAGTTGTTTTTCAGCTACACTTGGGTGGAGTTCAGTTCCTAATTTCTGTTTTTCCTATTTTTATGCTTCTAAAATTAATACATTAGAACATTAGAACAATCCAGATGAGAACAGGCCATTCATCCCAACAAAGATTGCCAGTCCTATGTACTTAATTCTTCTAAAAAAACATCAAGTTGAGTTCTGAAAGTCCCTAAAGTTCTCCTTTCTACCATGCTAATTGGTAGCTTATTCCAAGTGTCTATTGTTCTTTGAGTGAAATTTACCCTTCACAAGTTTCCAACTGTGTCCCGGTGTTCATGATGAACTCATTTTAAAATAACAGCCTTGATCAACCAGAATAATTCACTTCATAATTTTATACACATTTCCTCTTAATCTTCTTTTGTTTAAACTGTAAAGGCTCAACTCTTTTAATTTTTCTGCATAATTCAACGCCTGTAGCCCTGGAATCAGCCTAGTCGCTCTTCTCTGGACCTTTTCTAGTGCTGCTATGTCTTTTTTATAGCCTGGAGACCCAAACTGCACACAGGACTCCAGATGAGGCCTCACCAGTGTGTTATAAAGCTTGAGCAGACCATCCCGTGACTTGTACTCCACACATCAAGGCGCTATATAACCTGACATTCTGTTAGCCTTCTTAATGGCTTCTGAATACTGTCTGCCAGTTGATACTGTCCACTACGACTCCTAAATCCATCTCATAAGATGTACTTTTCATTTTCCGACCACCCATTGTGTATTCAAATTTGATATTTTTACTTTCTATGTGTAACTCTTTACATTTACTGACATTAAATTTCATCTGCCACAAATCTGCCCAAGCCTGTATGCTGTCCAGGTCCTTCTGTGATGATTCAACGGATTATACAGTATATAATCTGCCAATGTACCTAGCTTGTTACTTATATTCCTATTTAAATCATTTATATATATTAAAAATAGTAGTGGCAGCACGGTGGCGCAGTGGTAGCACTGCTGCCTTGCAGTTAGGAGACCTGGGTTTGCTTTCCGGGTCCTCCCTGCGTGGAGTTTGCATGTTCTCCCCGTGTTTGCGTGGGTTTCTTCCTACAGTCCAAAGACATGCAGGTTAGGTGCACTGACAATCCTAAATTGTCCCTAGTGTGTGCTTGGTGTGTGTGTGTGTGTGTGCCCTGTGGTGGGTTGGTGCCCTGCCCGCAGTTTGTTTCCTGCCTTGTGCACTGTGTTGCCTGGGACTGGCTCCAGCAGACCCCTGTGACCCTGTAGTTAGGATATAGCGGGTTGGATAATGGACGGATGGAAAAATAGTAGCAGCCAAAGCACTAACCCCTGCTGGATGGCCAATCTTAATATCAGCCAATTTTGAACAATGTTCAAATCATTGGAATAGAGGTGACTACAGACCAATGACACTCACCTCTGTTCCAATGAAATGCTTTGAACATTTGGTGAAAAACATTTTAATGACAGAGACAAAGTCTTTTTCAAGATCATAACCAATTTGCTTATTGTGCAAACAAAAGTGTTGAAGATGCTTTGCTTGTTATCTTACATCAAATCTATATTTTTCTTAATCTACCTGGTTCATATGTCAGAGCACTATTTTTGGATTTTTCTTCAGCGTACAATACTATACAGCCTCACATACTGAATGGGAAACTGAACAGTATGAATGTAAACCCATTTATTACACTATGAATTCAGGACTTTGTTTGAAATCGTTCACAGACAGTTAAAGTACAGGACGCGTTTTCAAATGTCATTCATTCAAACACAGGAAGTCCGCAGTGGTGTGTCTTATCACCATTACTGTTTACTCTGTACACAAGTGACCTGAGACAGAACAATGACCACTGCTCCATTACTAAGTGTGTAGGTGACACCAGGCTCATAGGACACATATCTGGGGGGCATGAAACCCACTGTCTAAATCAAGTGGACTGGATGATAAACGGGTACAATAAGAGCTGTCTGGCTCTAAATGTCAAAAAGACCATAGAAATGATATTTGACTTCTGTATGTTCACCCATTGTTGTTCAGCTGGAGGAGGTAGAAATAGTGACTGAATATAAATATTTGGGAACTAACCAAGATAACATTCTTAACTAGAATACAAAAACAAAACACATTTCTTCACTAAATTCAACCAGCGCTTATTTCTCCTCTGTAAACTCAAACAGTTTAAAGTAGACAAGGACCTCATGTTGCCTTTTATCACAGTCTGATCCAGTCTGTTATCACTTCCAGTTTTATTTCCTGGTTTAGTGGGCTGACAAACTACAATTTAAAAAGCTCATCAGATTACTAAGCGTACAGTTAAAGTTATTGGGGCTGACGGAGATGACCTGCCAAGTGTGTGTCAGAGGAAAATGCCAAAGAAATTGGAAATCATGTCCACTGATGACAGACAGCCATTACATGCAGAACTGAACTTCAGTAATTCAGTAAATACAGTTGCTTTAAAAACCGAAACAAATTGCTCCAGAAATCCCTTTCTTCCTACTATCAAATGACTTTTTAATAAGGAAGAAAAGAGATTAATAAAAATGATAAATTTGATATGTGTCCTGTAACCATTTTTGTGTAAATATGCACTATCAAACTGCTGTCTGTTATTAGATGCAACTGAGAAGGCAAGTTTCATGTTTTCTTGTGTAAACCTGACTAAATAAAGCAGCCTTGAAACTTTGAATTCTGATGAGGTTCCTCGCACCATCACCCTCTGCTTCCTGTGTCTGAGCCAATTCTGCACCCATCTGAAAACATCACCCTGAACTCCCACTTCTTTTAGTTTGATGCCCACCCTCTCATGTGGTAACTTATCAAAAGCTTTCTGAAAGTCCAGATAAATAATATCATAAGCTCCAGTCTGATCGTATCCTTTTGTTGCTGCCTCATAGAATTCCACCATATTAATAAAATATGACCTCCCTCTTCTGAATGGCTGCCCTCATGTTCTCATATGGGAGCATATTACTCACTTTGGAGTCATGAGTCTTATATGTCTTATTCATCTGTGTTTTCCTTTGAAGCTTCTTTTTAAATCTTTATAAACTCACTGCAGTGTTTTTAAAATATTTCCTATTAATTCCACATTTAGCTATGTACCTCTCCTGCATTACATGTAACGCATTTTTAAACCTGTTCCACTGTTCCTTGACTGTCTCCACACTTAAAAGCTTCTCCATAGACTTTGCTGCATTTGCTAAAAATTTGTCCTACCAAAGTTAAACTTAACAATTTCAGTCTTTGCATCCACATTCTTCCAAAACATTGAGAACGGCAATATATTACGTTCATGTTCCCCTAGTAGTCCAATCACCTCTACACCCTCAAGTCTATCCTGGTTATTACAAAATACTAAATCTAGACAGGCTTCACTCCACATTTAACATACTGTGTTAAAAAACAGTCACTGATTACTTCTAAAAACTCCTGCTCTTGTACTCCACGATTTGTAAGACCATCCCAGTTAATATTTGGATAGTTAAAGTTCCCCATGACTATAATATCCCCCTTGTAAACTTAAAAGATTTGTGTTGAAATTACTGTTTGCATTGGATGGTCTATAACACACTCCTAAAATAAATCTCTTTCCCTAATGCTTTCAAGGCAAAGCCAGATGCCCTCACTAAGATGGAGCTCATCGTCCAACTAAAGAAGAGTTCTGTTTGACATAAACAACAACCACACCTTCTTTTCTGTTCTGTCTATCCTTCTTAAAAATGTGTATTCACCCTTTGTTATTAGCCAGGTTTCCGTTATTGCTATAATATCATAATTATGCTCCTTTACATACAACTCCAAATCACTTGTTTTATTTTTGATACTTCTAGTATTAAGGCAAGCTATTTTTTCAATGTATTACTCCTTTTATTTTTACTTTTAAATGCTGAGCTAGAATTTACATTACTATGCATTTTTATTTGTGCACTATTGCTTGTTCCTCCATTTATAGATCTAAACCTGGCCTGTCCTAAACTCCCTGACACCCCATTCCCTAATTTTAACAAACCTCGACTCACCTACTCCTACACCACCCCATCACACTGGTGTCCCTCCAGGTTCAGATGTAACCTGTCATGGTGGAACAGGTCCCATCTGTTCCAAAAGGAGTCCCAATGCCTCATAAACCTATACCCTTCTACCATGCACCAAGATTTGATCCACACATTAAGCCTTCTAATCTCCTGAATCTTACCTGGACTGGTGCGTGAGACAGGCAGAACTTCAGAGAAGACTACCTTGTCAGTTCTGCTCCTCAGTCTGCCACCTAACTCTTTAAATTTGGATCGAAGAACTGACAGACTATCCTTATCTATATCCATCCATCCATTTTCCAACCCGCTGAATCCAAACACACGGTCACGGGGGTCTGCTGGAGCCAATCCCAGCCAACACAGGGCACAAGGCAGGAACCAATCCTGGGCAGGGTGCCAACCCACCACAGGACTTATCTATATCATTTTTTCCAACATGGACAGTGACAACTGGATCCACACCCTCTCTGGCCAAGAGCCTATCACCCCTTCCAGGGAGATCTCCCCCTTGTGCACCCAGAAGACAACACACTGTGCAAGACTCTGTGTCTCTGGAGCAAACCTGTGCTTTAATCCCCCTAATGATGGAGTTCCCAACTATCACTACCTCTCTCTTTCTGGGAAGTGGTTTTGAGGTCGCCTGTTGGGGCTCCTCATCCCTGACTACCACCCTAGAATCTTCAGAGACACTGTCTAGTTAATTCTGGGGTTAATGCAGTGTGCACCCTTTACCTTGCGCCTTGTGACTATAATCTGTGTCTACCTGTCTGGTCTGGATTCTCCTCCCGTGCAACCTTAGGGGTGCACACTATCTCTCTAAAGGACACCTGGGCCAGGTCCGCCAATTGTCTACTACAATGCAGGCAAGGTCAGTGACCCTGAGCTCAAGGTGCTGAATCTGCTGGCATCTACTGCAGATGTAGCCCTCATACAGGACTGGCTCCTCCAAGCTATCATCCAACTTGAAACAGGACTTGTATTGCACTGGCCTCATTATTAAAATTTGATTTTGGGTTACTTAAACTGCCTTTTTTAATTAAAATTAAATTATTTAACCAGTTGAGGGACATTTTCCAGTAGCCAGCTGTTATAGCACAGAAAATGAATGCAAGAAAAGTTCTGCTCTCTCGTCATACACCTCCTACAGTGACACACTTCACCTTGTCCATGACGGCTATTTATTGCTAAAATACTGACAGAATCTGTTTGGGTCCTCCTTTCCCTTTTTTTGTGATGTTTCTTTCCAATGTCCTTTTAAACTTTCTGTTATCCTGTCTGTCACACACGTGCACATAGGGGACATCTGAAGGGCTCTAGTGACTGTAATTCTACTGTCACACCAGGAGTTGGCGCTGTGTCTTAATGTCTTTCTCTCTTCCTCCCTCTGCAGACCAGATGATTGATGACTAGAACATCTCTGACGTCACTTCCATCCGTCCACCTGGACCTTTTTCTTTCTACCAGGAAGACTGAAAACCAGAAGCCCCACCTACGTTGCCAGTTCTGTACTGAACTCATGTCTGAAATACCTTTATACAATTATTTGCGTGTTTTTTCTATATTAGATGCAATCCAATTATATGGGGTTACCATGGAGGTACCCAAATATTTATTGTTGCCCTTTGATTTTCTTACGAGTCAAGAGTTGTCTGGAAATGAGGTTGAGGCCTTGAGAACTCAAACCATAGAAATCTCCAACAATCTGTTATAAAAAATGAAAGGGATGACCTTCTTACCAGTCAGAGGTAAGGACCTGACAACGAGTCTGTAAAGGCCTGGACAAATGAGCCTGTGATTATCTGTCTGTTAAAGAAAATTACAAATGAATGTGAAGGCATCAGAGGTCACATTGAGCTTAGGAGTTAATGGTATCAGGGTACTAATCATGGCACTCACCAGTAATGTGGACAGAACTTTATAATGAATAAAGCAGGTGGTCTACTGTGTTCTAATGTGTGTTGAATCCCTCTCTCTACTTCACCTTATTGTGTGTTTGGACAGTTAGAATTTTACTGTAACTGAACTCCATCGACTTACTCTCTTCTGTCACCTCCTCCATTAATGTTATGAGGTTTGGTGATTGGAATCTCTCAAGTTGCTCAGCCAGCGCCTCCCACAGGCTGAGCAGCACCACTCGGTCTTTCTTCATTACTTCACCGATGAAGGAGTCCACAGCCTCTGTCCCCTCAGACTCTTCTTTGACTTTGACAATCTGAAAAACAACCAAGATATTATGTTTAACATGGGCTCATCTCTCTGGCTTATGTGTAAGTTTCTTTTTGTTCATCTTTGGTCTTTTGATTATTACTATTTATGCTATTGTATTGTTTGTTTTTTATTTATAAAATAATGTATTTTTATCAGTTTTCTTTATTGTTCGATTTTTATGTGTGGATGCTTGATCTGCCAAGTCCCTTATATTTTGAGGATGATGATTCCTCAAGAAGTGGGGCCACCTGTCAATCGCCGTTCAGGGACTGCACTTCCCATGAGCTTCTATAATGCTGGGAGCATTAGAACATTAGAGCAATAGAAAGATTTAGACAAGAAGAGGCCATTCAGCTCAATAAAGCTTGCCAATCTTATCCACTTAACACTAGAATTACCAGAGCCTACGAAAAAACTTAAATTCCTTCACACCTTTCTGTCAGCATCCTTTGTCTTGTAAATGTGCAGATCAAGACAAGCAGCAAGCAGCCTGCTATTCTATCCCTCTACCACTGCAGAACGTGCACAAAGTTTTCCCAGCTCAAGCCTTGATTATCTGGGAGTAAGGTACCTAGAGTTATATAGGCAAATAATCGATTGTTATTTGAAACATATGCATTTCATGTGTGTTCCGTTTCTACAATAATCAGTGTAAACACATCGTTAAAACAGAAACGTTTTCATATTTTAGTAATAAATGACAAAATGTAGACATAAACTGTATAATGTGTGAAGCCTGAAGTCCAAAGATCAAATAAACACTTTCACAAAAGGATCAAGGATGATGCAACAGCTTCCATGGTTTAGACAGTAAGAATTGCTGACTTGTAATCAAGAGTCCCCCGGTTTGATCCTGACTGCCTTGTAAATTTACCATTTTGAATAGTGAGCTGCTGTTATTGTTAATATTATACAATAAAAACATACATTTGATTTGTGTCTGTAACGGCCTGTGTAAATTTATGCTACTTGTAAAAGTTAGCTTTTTTTCAGTTTTATTCTCTCAGTCACGATCACGCTCTGTCTCACCCTCTCCTGATTTGACCCTAACTAACACTGCCAGCATAAATGTACACCCGATCTGACACTGTTCATTGCATTAGTGCAATGATGTTTTCTGATTGGTAAAATTCAGATCATAAAATCCATCCATCCATTCATTATCCAACCTGCTACATCCTAACTACAGGGTCACGGGGGTCTGCTGGAGCCAATCCCAGCCAACACAGGGCACAAGGCAGGAAACTAACCCTGGGCAGGGCGCCAGCCCACCGCAGGGCACACACACACCAAGCACACACTAGGGACAATTAAGAATTGCCAATGTACCTAACCTGCATGTCTTTGGACTGTGGGAGGAAACCAGAGCACCCGGAGGAAACCCACATAGACATGGGGAGAACATTCAATCTCCACGCAGGGCCGACTCCGGAAGCGAACCCGAGTCTCCTAACTGTGAGGCAGCAGTGCTACAACTGCAGTACCGTGCCTCCCCAGGTCATGAAATGATTTGTTCAAAATGTCCCATACCTGTATATTTGTCTCTTTCTTTTTCTGCCCGGTGCTGCGTTGACATCGTGCACCAGAAGGTGTGAGCTTATTCAGTGCAAGCAGGAACATGCAGGTGGCCGGTTGTTGTGTGCTATAACAAGCTTGACCTGGCGGCAATGAACGCACATGTACTGTACAAAGGCATGCATGGGGACCACTGAGAAAAGAAGAGTGTTCATGGCTCACCTTGCAGAGGAACTTCAACGTCGCTTCTTACAAGAAAAGGCGATGGATAAAGAAAAGGAGGATGCAACATCAACAAGCTTCTGTTCCAAGACCGCCGCTTCCCACAGGAAAGCAAACTCAGTCAGTGTCAAGTGCCCCTTCAATGTAATAAGAATAACAACACAGAGAGAAATGTGTACACTGCAACAGGTACAGATGTCACAAATGTAGGAAGGGCGGTTCTTGTGTGTGTGTGAACTGTTAACATTTGAATTTGATGATTGCATATAGCACTGAACTGACCTCTCTGTACTATTCTTTCCTCTGCATGTCACGGAGTACAAAAAAACTGCATACAGCAAAATGTGGAGACCGGGCAAGATCGGGAAAAAGAAAAAGAAAAACACACGGTCACTGTTTACAACTGCAAGAAGGCATGCAAATGAATATGAATAATATGAATAATGTTGCATCAGTGCAGCTTTGACATCATGGACCATAAGGTGCATACTAATTCAGCATGAGCAGGAACACTCAATAAAATTGAATAAAAAAAATCAAGTGACGTTGAGATATTAAGAAGGTAGATTCACCAGCGTTTGTGTGTCAGCTTTAATCCCTCCAGATCAGAGAATGTCCAGTTCCATTTCCTCAAAACACCACTCACATCTACAGTAATTCCAGTTTCAAATAAAAACTAACAGCGTCAGATCTGGGGCATTGAATAAAAGTGAAAAAAGAAACGCTAACTTTCACAAGTACTATTAATTTACACCAGCTGTTACAGAAGCAAACCAAATGTAAGTTTTTTTTTGTATAATATTAACAATAAGAGCAGCTCACTACTCAAAACAGTAAACATACGCAACATTCAGGATTGAACTAGGGGACTCTTGATAACAAGTCAGCAGTTCTTACCGCTGTGCCACGGAAGCTGTTGTATCAGTCTTGTATCTTTTGTGAAAGTGTTTATTTGATCTTTGGACTTCAGGCTTCGCATATTATATAGTTTATGTCTACATTTTGTCATTTATTACTAAAATATGAAAAACATTTCTGTTTTAATGATGTGTTTACACAGATTATTGTACAGTAGAAACGGAACACACATGAAATGCATGTGTTCCAAATAAAGATCAATCATTTCCCTATACAACTCCCAGTTAATCAAGGCTTGAACTGGGAGAACTTTTTGCCCTTTCTGTGGTGATTCGGTGGATTTGTTGGAATGCGTGGTATAGCATGCTGCTTGCTGCTTGTGTTGTTCGGCATATTTACAAGACAAAAAACGCTGATGGAGAGGTGCAAAGGGATTTAAGGTGGGCCTCTAAAGTCCTACAGTCCATCACATTACGTGGTCACTTATTCTGTGTGTCTGTTTTTCTCAGTGTGAACTTAAACTTCCTTATGATGGTACGAACTTTACCCTTAACAAGTTTCCAACTGTGTCCCTGTGTTATTGTTGAACTCATGTTAAAGTCACAGTTTTAATCCACTGGACTAATTCCCTTCATAATTTTATACATATTAATCATGTCTCCTGTTCATTTCCTTTTGCTTAAACTGAAAATGCTCAGATTTTTAAATCTTTCCTTATAATTCATCCCCCATAGCCCTGGAATCAGCCTAGTCGCTCTTCTCTGGACTTCTTCTAGTGCTGCTAAGTCATTTTTGTAGCTTGGAGACCAAAACTACACATAGTACTCCAGATGAAGCGTCACCAGTGTGTTATAAATCTTCAGCAGAACCTCCTGTGACTTGTACTGCACACATCAAGGCGCTATACAACCTAACATTCTATTAGCCTTCTTAATAGCTCCTGAACACCATCTGTCAGCTATTCGAGCTGGCTCTTATATACAAAGTACAGCAACGGCAACTTCCACCTTCAGCTATAGACTCTCCACTCTAGTGTTTAGATCTGGACGGTGCATGTGCCCAAAACATTAACATTTATTTGTTACTTACATAAAAGCCAGATCGAATGTTATTTACCTTGATTTATTTACTTACTTCCTATAGTGTAAAGTCACAAGTAGACTGCAGAGCTTCCTATGTTTGATCGACACGGGCATGCTCAAAAAATACATGTGTAATGCCACTAAAAGTGACATTTTAGTATGCAAGCAATGGTATGAGAATGCAGTTAGACTATTTTGGGGGCACATACACCGTCCAGATCTAAACACTAGCGTGGAGAGTTGCTCGCATACTGAAGAGTCTATAGCTGAAGGTGGAAGCTGCCTTCGTTGTACTCTGTATATAAGAGCCAGATCGAATGTTATTTACTTATTTACCTTTATTTATTTACTTACTTCCTACAGTGTAAAGTCACAAGTAGAGTGCACAGCTTCCCGTGTACATATACAAAGTACAGTGACGGCAAAAGTGCGACGTGTATTCTTGCTCCAATGTAGAACCGTCGTCATGATTTGATTTCACCTCTGTTATAGCGTGTCTTTATGTGAAAACAGCAGTGTCAGATGTAGGGGGAGGGTGTGATCGTGAACGTGACTAAGAGAATAAAACTCTGGAGGACGCGATCGTCAGACTTGAAACGGTAGTAAAGTAGGTATATTAATTTGAGGATAAGGCGCTGGGTTATATCCCAAGCCGTTAGAATAGGAGTGTTTTCTGTCTAGAGTTAGGATAGTTTTTAATGTAGTTAAGTTAAGAGCAGAAGTCCTATAGAGAAAAGGAATTGCTCATTAACATATGGTTAGGATTAACTCTTGGATTTTTTCAGCATTTTTTCACTTAAGAAATATAGCAAAAGTTAGACCTGTTATAACTTTGCAAGATGCTGAAAAATTAGTTTCACGCTTTTGTTTTCAGTCGACTAGATTAATGTAACGCACTCCTCTCAGGACTACCTAAAAAAGACATCAATCGATTTCAACAAGTGCAGAATGCAGCTGCTAGAATCTTAACTAGGAAAAGAAATTCTGAGCACATCACACCAGTTCTGATGTCACTACACTGGTTACCTGTGTCATTTAGAATTGACTTTAAAATACTGCTGATGGTTTACAAAGCCTTCAATAATCTGCTCCATCTTATATTTCAGAATGTCTTTCACCTCACACTCCAAATCGTAACCTTAGATCTTTAAATGAGTGTCTACTTAGAATTCCAAGAGCTAAACCTAAAAGAAATGGTGAGGCGGCCTTCTGCTGTTATGAACCTAAATGCTGGCATAGCTGACCGATAGAAATTCACCAGGCTAATATGGTGGAGCACTTTAAAACACTGCTAAAAACACATTACTTTCAACATGGCTTTCTCATAGCTTCATCTTAGTTAAATTCTGATGCTCTGTATATTCAATTAATTATCATAACTATTCATGGTGGCATCAAAATCTGTACTAACCCCTACTTTCTCTTCTGTTCTTTTTCTCATTTTCTGTGGTGGCGATCTGCGCCACCACCACCTAATCATAATAACGTGATATCCCTACATTGATGGATTAAAGGCCAGAAGTGCACATGACCGTCATCATCAAGTTCTTCCATGAGAACCCTGAATACAATGAGGACTAATTGAGGTCATATATGTTAGGTAGAATGCCTAGAGGGGGCTGGGTGGTCTCATGGCCTCGGACCCCCTGCTGATTTTTTTTTTCTCCAGCCGTCTGGAGTTTTTTTTTTGTTTTTTCTGTCCTCACTGGCCATTGGACCTTACTTTTATTCTATGTTAATTGGTGTTCCCTTATTTTAATTCTTATTTATTTTGTCTTTTTTCTTCATCATGTAAAGCACTTTGAGCTACATTGTTTGTATGAAAATGTGCTCTAGAAATAAATGTTGTTGTTGTTGTTGGAGACTTGTGATCTTCGGTTCAATTAACTTTTGTAGACTTAATTGTCTTTGGTTCAAGTGACTCTTGGAGTCGATTCAAGCAGTTCAACTGGAGGATGCTTCATGTGCATAATATAATGTCTTGAGACAAGAAAGGCCTTGTATCGAGTTATGGTTATATGCAAATATAACAGAGGGATAAGTGCAATTTGAGGTAAAAGAATAGAGTTAGCTTTTAGTGTTTTTCAGTTAAGAGAGAGAAAGCATACATTGTCTCAGCGCCTCACCAGGATGCATAGGAGATTGCCAGTGAGTAAAGAATAATGCCAAGGTCACTCCTTGTCACGTGGCGGATTATTTTGGGTTGCCGTCCGGAGGAAGTGTCTGGGGGAGTTGCCCAGATCTCTCTCTGGGTTTGGCAAAAGGTCTCAGTAGACAGTAGTCCTGCTAAATGGATAGAGAAGCCTTGGGTTCAAGTTCCAGGTACATAGAAAGTAGAAAGTAAATAGACGTCTTGATGTGCAGCGAATTTAAAGAAATGTGTGTATGAGATGACGTGTTGAAAGAATTACTTCATGTGTCTGAAAAAGTTGTTCTATACCTAAGAAATTTGTGAATGGGACATTGTCTGAAATGTATTTGTATTTAACTGAATGTTTAAAGTAAAATATATTGTGTGCATAAATTTAGAAATATCTGACAAATTTCCAGAGCTCTGACTTAATTTGGGTTAAAATGTGTTTTGAAAATGTGTAATATTTGATAAATTGAAATTGTCTCCACTTTGCTTATAAAAAATGTTTATATGTATAAAATATCTATCCATCAGACCTTAATCAAGTCTTGGGGAAAGATTTTCTTTGATAATTATAAAAAATTATAATTAATTTTATAATTAATTTATTACAAGGTTACAATTTATTTCAAGGATAAAATGCTACTGGTATGTGCATGTGTGTGTGCGTGTGTGTGTATTGAAAAGGCTCTAAATGTGAAGGTGCATATTTGTTATGGACATTGTTTTAAATGCTATCCATGAGCTGTTAGGTGATTTTAGTAGGAGTGATATGGTGGCACAGTGGTTGGCACTATTGCCCAGCAAAAAGAAATGATGGTTCAAACTTGGAATATTCTCTGCATGGAGTAGAATAAACATAAGCAAAAGTGTGTAAATGCTTTAAATAGTAGATAGTAAATAATAATAATAATAAAACTTGAGTATAATGTGTTAAAGACAGTTTAAGTAAGATTGAGTATGAAGTGCAATGTGAAAGAAATTTAAATGAGTTTGGCAACATGTTTTGTTAAAGACAATGTCTGAAAATATGAAATGAAGAGGCAATTAATAAAGGTGTACAAAAATATATATTTTTTAATTTAAACTTGAAAATGAATATGATTAGGTCCAATGAAACCTTTTCAGATTTAGATGTAGCAGATTTAAATGTGTGTGCCTTTTTCCTTTTCAGTATTGACCATACTCAAATGGAAGAAAGTTATTTTAGTAATTTCAAATTAAATCTAAAGTTAAAAAAGAGACATTCTCTAGGACAGCAAGAAAGCTGGTGATGAGCACTGGCTTCCAGTCCAGGTAGTGTTCTACACTAAGATATGCTGTACAAAAGGGGGTTAACTAACTAAAAGGGTAGACTGTGCTTTTTCAACAGATCATCACTCTGGAGATGCTGCAATAAGCATCTCGGGATGGCATCACCATAATAAGCATGCATGGACTATAGTCTTAACAGGAGGTTATGGGTAAAAGAAATCAATGTTATTAAGCATAGCTAAATGTTATATATCAAAATATTTTCTTTAAAGTTCTGTATGTAGTGGTGTGATGCACTAACTACCCTGAGAGCATTTTTTAATAAAAACAAGATTTTAAATTATAAGGCATTTGATACAGTATGAGATGTTGATTTCTTTTCCCATCACTCCTTGTTCACAAGTAATTTGAATATCTTAAATGTGAAGTAGAATGTTAATGTTTGAATGACTACATATCTGATAATAGGATTTAGCTTTATTTGCTATAATTTGATGCTCTAATTAAACATTCCAGACACTTGTTAAATTCTAAAGCCATAGGTAGAAATGTATGTGTTAATTTAAATGACTTAAACTTAAGAAGAACATCCTCATAATAAATAAAACTTTACGACCAATACCCCTCCCAACCCCACCTCATTACCCCCCCCAACAGTCACCTAACAGGGGCCTTATTTTGCTGATTCTTGTATGTCTAATGATTATCCTCTAATGACGGCTCCTGGCAGGAGCTGAAAGCTCAGGAATAAAAACTACTTCATGATACGTGATTCATTTTCTCCCTTTGTGGATTTCCAGCTACAAATATGCAAACTGTATCACAGACCTTCACTTCCATATATATATACAATCAGATTGCTATTCAGACTATGAATGCTATGAATGTAATTACCTTGATCTCCAGGCTGTCAAATAAATGAATCACACGCCGTGGCGCAATGTAAAGAAGCTTCGCCGCTGATGTCCAAGTTTCGATCCCCGTAAGGGGTGCAGTGGAGCGTGTACACCTGACAAGCCATGAGCCCAAATAAGGGCGAAACACGTGTTGCGTATTCTTTGCATTATTTGACAGTAAACTATGTAACATATATATATATATATATATACAGTATATATATATATATATATATATATATATATATATATAAAGTCACACACGTGCGTTTAGGAGGCAGTCAAAAAGCCCAAAAGTGAGTGAAACATTGCGAGACAGGGGGTTGTCACGTGGTACTTACCCAAATCTCTTAATTTCCCAACAGAAAAACTGAAGAAAAGTAGATACTTCAATTCCAGGTTCCAAAATGGCCGCCAAGACATCCCTTAGGGCGCCACTTATGACATCACTTCCAGCCACCACTGATGACATCACTTCTGTCTCCTATTTTCGACGTCATCTCCTGCCAACCACTTCCTGTCCTCCATTTTGATACTGTATATAAATGCCATTTTGTTTCATGTAAACTGTCAATTGTTACAAATTACAAGTACTTTTGATCACTGCAACCCTTTTCTTTGCTTTATTTTTGTCTGTTGGACAATATACGGGGAAGGTCCCCAAAACTTTGTTTTTGTGGAGTTTCTTTTTTTATATATAGTATATAAATATATAGTGACAAGGACGAGACTTCAGACATTAGAAAGGTTTGGGGCAGCCACCCGTATATTATATCCTGGCTGCAAAAGTTTCAACAGAGATATTCACACGACTGATTCCAAAATAGAACTGAATACTTGGAGGTAAGATAGCGGTTTTAAAGGCTGGGGAAGGAAATGATGTCATCTATGCCAGAACCGGACATGACATTATCAGAGGTGCCAGAGCCAGAAGTGACATCATCAGAGGTGCCGGGAACTGACGAGATTTCCCGGGAATGGTCTGCAAGAAACTGAGAGAGACAGTCAACACACTCTGCCAACCCCTGGTCTGGTGTAGTATTACATTTACTCAGGCCCTTTAGCTGTCTCCTACTTGCACGTGTGTGACAAGGCCCCTCCCCTTAGCCCAGACCAGTTGGGACGGGCGACCTGCACCGAGAGGTCATGAGAAAGAGAAAAGGCATCTGTGTTGGAATGAAGAGAACCTTTTCAATGAATAAGCGAATACTTATATGATTGAAGGTCAAGAAACCACCTGGTGACCCAAGGATTCGACTCTTTGTGTAGGGCCATCCACTGTAAGGGTGCATGATCCATCACAAGAGTGAATTCTCGACCCAAACGGTAGTACCTCAACTGGGTAATCAGCCATTTAATCGCAAGTGTCTCTTACTCAACTGCCACACACCTGGTCTCCCGATCCAACAGTTTCCGGCTGAGGTACATGACGGGGTGTTCTACACCATCAATGTTTTGGCTCAACACGGCACCGAGACCTGTGTCCGAAGCGTCAGTCTGGAGAATGAAAGGAAAAGAGAAATCAGGAGCTTTCAAAGTTGGTGTAGATGTAAGGACCTGTTTTAAGTCACTAAATGCAGCCTCCGTTGTATCATCCCATACCACATTGTTAGGAGCCCTCTTCTTTGTTAAGTCAGTCAAGGGTGCCACTCTCTCTGGAAACTGGGGTACAAACCGGTGGTAGTACCCGGCTAGTCAGAGAAAAGCTTGAACCTGTCACTTGGTTCGCGGACGGGGCCATCGTATTATGGCTTCTATCTTCGAACACTGTGGTTTTACGGTACCCAGACCCACCAGGTAGCCCAAATATTCAGCTTCTTTCAATCAGAAGAAATATTTCCATCCATCCATTTTCCAACCTGCTGAATCCAAACACAGGGTCACGGGGGTCTGCTGGAGCCAATCCCAGCCAACACAGGGCACAAGGCAGGAACCAATCCCGGGCAGGGTGCCAACCCACCGCAGGACACACACAAACACACCCACACACCAAGCACACACTAGGGCCAATTTAGAATCGCCAATCCACCTAACCTGCATGTCTTTGGACTGTGGGAGGAAACCGGAGCGCCCGGAGGAAACCCACGCAGACACGGGGAGAACATGCAAACTCCTAACTCCTAACTGCGAGGCAGCAGCGCTACCACTGCGCCACCGTGCCGCCCCAGAAGAAACATTTCTTTGGATTAATTCAAAGCCCAGCTTTTCCTAGCGTCCGTAATACCACAGTGACCTGCTGTACGTGGTCCTTCCATGTGCTGGAATAGATGACTATCTCATCCAGATAGGCAGCACTGTACGCATTATGGGGGCGGAGCACTCTATCCACCAGACGCTGAAAAGTCGCAGGTGCCCCGTGTAACCCAAATGGAAGGACACGATACTGCCAGTGTCTGCTAGGAGTACTAAATGAGGTCTTAACCTTCGCAGAGTCCATTAAAGAAATTTGCCAGTACCCCTTAGTCATGTCAAGTGTGGTCAAAAACTTAGCTTGGCCAAGCCTTTCGAGGAGGTCGTCCACTTGGGGCATCGGATAAGTATCAAATTGGAATACTTGATTAAACTGACGGAAGTCATTGCAAAACCTACAACTCCCATCAGGCTTATTAACCAAGACGATTGGACTGGACCAGGGACTATAACTTTCCTCTATTACTCCTAGTTCCAGCATACGATTCATTTCAAGCTACACTTCTATTTTCTTTGCCTCAGGAAGTCAATAGGGCCGGTCTCTAACAATAACCCTGGGCGCTGTTACTATGTCATGCACAATCAGAGAGGTCCTTCCGGGTTTTTCACTCACCACCTCCGGCATGGACAGGAGAGCTGCTTCAAGCTCCTATTTCTGTTTGGAGCTTAACTCTGTACTGAAATTAAGGTTGATTGTGTGAGCAAAGAATAAGCTGGGCTGAGCAGAGGTGGAATCAGGATCCCTTTCCTCCATGGCTTCAGCAAGTTTACATGATAGATCCGCTCGCTCAGTCGACGATTGGGTTGTTTCACCAAATAATCGACGAGTCCTTTCCTCTCCTTAATTTTATAAGGTCCTTGCCAATGGGCAAGTAATTTAGAATGGGAGGTGGGAACCAAGACCATGACATGATCTCCTGGGTGGAATTCTCGGAGGGTCGTACCACAATCATAATACTGGGCCTGTGCTGCTTGCACTTTTTCCACTTTTTAGAGCATGTCAAATTTTTTGAAATCGATTGCATAACTGCGCAATATACCCCAATATATTGGTAGAGGGAAGGGCCTCTCCTTCCCATCCTTCTTTCAAAATATCCAATAATCCCCAAGGTTGTCGTTCATATAATAATTCAAAAGGCAAAAACCCCGTAGACGCTTGTGGGACTTCCCGATAGGCAAAGAGTACGAGGGGGAGGAGCTGATCCCAGTTCCTCCCATGCTCGGTGACCACCTTGAGAACCATTTGCTTGAGAGTCTGATTAAATCTCTCCACTAGACCGTCGGTTTGAGGATGATACAGCGTGGTCTTTAAGTGCTTTATTTTAAGTAACTTGGCAACTTCCCTGAACTTCTCCGAGGTGAAGTAAGGACCTCTTTAGGGATGCCACTACGTGCAAAGACCCCTTAAAGTTCCCATGCGATTGCTTTTGACGTGGTTGAGCACAAGGGAACATCCTCGGGATATCGAGTAGCATAATCAACGAGGACTAATATACAGTATATTTATGTCCTCGGGCTGAGGGCTCTAAGATTCTACAATGTCAACCCCAATTCTCTCAAAGGGAACATCAATCAGGGGAAGGGGAAAGAGAGGAGCTCAGCCCGTTCTAGGAATTTGCTGTAATTGACAGTCTGGGCAAGAGATGCAAAAACGGTGAACCTCCTCATTAATTCCTGGCCAAAAAATCGGAGCTTAATCCTCTCTAGTGTTTTTTTCGGTGCCCAAATGGCCTCCTAGGAGGTGGGATTAACAACAGCTTTCTCACCTCCCCATCATGCTCAGCTATTCGATATAATAGGTTGTTTTCTATGACAAAGTGAGAACCCTGTGACATTGGCTGATGAGTGTGTTGGCCATTGACAAGTACTGCTGCATTTTTAGCATGTTTCAGGGAGTCATGATTCCACTGCCCCCTTATGAAAGAAGCCAGCGTTTCTGTGAACTGAAAATTCATTTCAGAGAGAGGGTCTGGTCTGACCTCAAGAGCCAGGGATTCCTCCTGGCTCGTCGAGACACAGGGTGATGATGTGTTCACCTGCGACAGCCCAGGAATCTCCCTGTCTACCTCTTGGACTTCTGTATCTCTCTCTGCCGGTTGGTTACATGGCTTGGAGACAGCTGGAGTCGAGTCATCCCAACTATAGCTAGGCCTAGATTTTGATCGGGAGTAGTAATTGGTACACCAGTGTTATTGTCCAACCAGTTCCACCCCAGAATCACAGCAAAAGGTGGAAGTGGGAGGACCACCACAGGGATTTTTTTCAGCGATCCTCCAGAGCTAATGAAACATCAGGCGGTTTTATACTTATGGGTTTCCCCATGTACAAAAGAAATACTGGTCGTTATTTTTATACACTGTCGCGGTAGTACATATCGGCAAGCAACAATGGAAATGTTGCTGCTGGTATCGAGGAGTACTTTAACTTTATATCCATTAACTATTACCACTCCCGTATGTGTTAGCATTAGGGAGTTGACAAGTGCACATAAACCACCTCAACACATCCACCTGCATCCCTCCTCGTCCCCCGGCAGTTTGTGCACCCCAAGGTCTGGGAACTTTGGAACACGCTCCGGTTTATATGAAAGAGACCTAGTTTGTGTGATGTAATCCTCACAAAATCCACTAGAGTACCGTTTTGCTCCCTCAGATTGTGAGGCTGTCTCAGATTTTCCTAGAAGCTTTATAAGCTACTCGATGGTGTGAAATTCTCCCCAGGCCGGCTGGGCAACATTTCTGGGGAGTTAACTTTTAACAAAAGAAAGCAGGCAACCTGCTACACTATTTGAAATGTCGTCAGCTTAAATGGCCTTAGCCAATGGGCTGTTTGCTCCCAGAGAGCTTCTGCCTGCTCCTGGGTAGATTGCTCAGGATCTAACTCCCAGTTTTTTAAGATTTTTACCTGCTGGCCTGGGGAAAGCCCATATTTATCTGGGATCATAATCCCAATGGGCGGCTCAGCTCTCTCCTCCGAGAGAACATAACGAGCCCCCTTCGTTTCCTCTACAGGAACCAGGGCACGTCTGTAAATCTCATCCATATTCTTCCGTTGAGAACATACTAGCCCGGTATCATATTTAGGAAGCGGAGCCTGCACCAAGTTACTCCTGACCCCCAAACGAACCAGGAAACTTGGCCCCAGTACTTTCCCACCTGATTAATTCTTTGGTCCTGTTCTGTTTTCTTCAGGGAACCACCATCCTGCTGACTACGCCACTGTGACAAGGACAAGTCTTAAAACATTAGAAAGGTTTGGGGCAGCCACCCGTATATTATATCCTGGCTGCAAAAGTTTGCAAAAGTTTGAACAGAGTTGTACACATGACTGAGTCCAAAATAGAACTGAATACTTGGAGATAGGATGACAGTTTTAAGGGCTGGGGAAGGAAATGATGTCATCTATGCCGGAAAAGTAAGTGACGTCATCATAGGTGCCAGAGCCGGAAGTGACACCATCAGAGGTGCCGGAGGCGGAAGTGACATCATCAGAGGTGCCGGGACCTGGCGAGATATCCCAGCAATGGTCTGCAAGAAACTGAGACAGTCAGCACACTTTGCCACCCCCTGGTCATGTGTAGTATTACATTTGCTCAGGCACTTTAGCTGTCTCCTCCTCACACGTGTGTGACAATATATATACATATATTGTCACGCTTGGGTCACAGAATTGCACAGAAACACAGAAGACTGTAGAGACAGGAACTTTATTGAAACACTTCAAACAAACATGTCTCTTTCAGAAGTAAAATGAGCTCAGTGTGCAGTTAGTTCTCGTTTAAAAGCATAGACAAACATTATAGGGGAGCACAACGGTAGCAGGACCCACAACGGGAACAGAGGACATCTGGGGGAGAGAGAAACAAAGTTATCAGCCAAAAGGACAGGTGCTGTTCAGGCTTTTAAGTATGCGTACCGCAGCGCAAGAAACATATCACGTGACAGAGCAGCGACAAGTAAGCCCAGCAAGTAAGGAAGCAATGTGAAGATAGTCTATTAGCATTTTTAAGAGGGTTTTTTTAGGAGTGTCTGTGTCTTCTAGGGATGCGTTCAACCACCCTGCTCACAATATATATATATATAACCCAGCCATAGGGGATGCACAAACCAGTGTGTTTCTTTGTGCTGGTCACAAGCCCAGATAAATGGGGAGGGTTACATCAGGAAGGGAATCCGGTGTAAAATTTTGCCAAATCAATATGCGGACAACAATACAAATTTCCATACTAGATTGGTTGAGCCCCAGGGTTAACAACGACCGCCACCAGTACTGTTAGCCAACAGGGTGCTGGCAGAAAGTGGGCTACTGTTGGCTGAAGAAGAAGAAGGAGAAGAAGAAGAGGGGGGAGATGTGTCTGGAGTCAGGAGGAGAGGAGGAAGGTAAAGAGAGTGGAACTGAGGGTAGGAACTTTGAATGTTGGCACTATGACTGGTAAGGGGAGAGAGTTAGATGATATGATGGAGAGAAGGAAGGTTGATATATTGTGTGTGGAAACAACTAAATGGAAGGGGAGTAAGGCAAGGTGAGTCAGAGGTGGATTCAAATTGTTCTGTCATGTTGTGGATGTGAGGAGAAATGGAGTAGGAGTTATTCTGAAGGAACAGCATGTCAAGAGTGTTTTGGAGGTGAAAAGAGTGTCAGACAGGGTAATGAATATGAAGCTGGAAATTGAAGGTGTGATGATGAATGTTGTTAGTGCATATGCCCCGCAAGTTAGGTGTGTGATGGAGGAGAAAGAAGATTTTTGGAGTGAGTTGGATGAAGTGATGAACAGTGCACCCAAGGGACAGAAAGTGGTGATTGGAGCGGATTTCAATGAATATGTTGGTGAAGGGAACAGAGGAGACGGGGAGGTGATGGGTAGGTGTGGTGTCAAGGATAGGAATGAAGAAGGTCAGAGGATAGTGGACTTTGCCAAAAGGATGGACATGGCTGTGGTAAATACGTATTTTAAGAAGAGGGGGGCACAGGGTGACGTACAAGAGTGGAGGAAGATGCACACAGGTAGATTACATCCTATACAGAAGAGTCAATCTAAAGAAGATTGAAGACCGCAAAGTAGTGGCAGGGGAAGGTATAGTTAAGCAGCATAGGATGGTGCTCTGTAGGATGACGTTGAAGATCAAGAAGAAGAGGAGAGGGAGAGCAGAGCCAAGGATCAAATAGTGGAAGTTGAAAAAGGAAGACTGCAAGGTTAAGTTTAGGGAGGAGGTGAGGCAGGCACTGGGTGTTAGTGAAGAATTACCAGACAGCTGGGCAACTCCAGCAGATGTAGTAAGGGTGACAGCAAGAAGGATGCTTGGTGTGACATCTGCACAGAGGAAGGAGGAAAAGGAAACCTGGTGGTGGAAAGGGGAAGTACAGGAGAGTATATAGAGGAAAAGGATGGCAAAGAAGAAGTAGGATAGTCAGAGAGCTGCAGAAAGTAGACAAGAGTACAAGGAGATAAGGCACAAGGTGAAGAGAGAGGTGGCGAAGGCTAAAGAAAAGGCGTATGATGAGTTGTATGAGAGGTTGTACACTAAGGAGGGAGAAAAGGACCGGTGGGCTAAACAGAGGGGCCGAGCTGGGAAAGATGTGCAGCAGGTTAGGGTGATAAAGGATAAAGATGGAAACGTACTCACAAGTGAGGAGAGTGTGTTGAGCAGATGGAAAGAGTACTTTGAGAAGCTGATGAATGAAGAGAACGAGAGAGAGAAGAGGTTGGATGATATGGAGATAGTGAATCAGGAAATGCAATGGATTACAACAACAACAACAACATTTATTTATATAGCACATTTTCATACAAAAAGTAGCCTAAAGTGCTTTACATAATGAAGAAAAGAAAAATAAAAGACAAAATAAGAAATTAAAATAAGGCAACATTAGTTAACATAGAAAAGGAGTAAGGTCCGATGGCCAGGGTGGACAGAAAAAACAAAAAAAAGAAAAGAAAAGAAAAAAAGAAAATCTGTAGGGGTTCCAGGCCACGAGACCACCCAGTCCCCTTTGGGCATTCTACCTAACATAAATGAAATAGTCCTCTTTGTAGTTAGGGTTCTCAGAGAGTCACTTGATGCTGATGGTCATACAGACTAATGGCTTTTAATCCATCAATCATTTTTGGAACATCATGGTACTTAGAGTAGATGGTGGTGGCACAAGCCACCAACAAAAGGACACCGGAAAAGGAAACAGAAGAGAGAGTAGGAGTTAGTACAGATTTTAGAGCCACCATGAATGGTTATTATAATGAATTGGATACACAGAGTATCAGGATTAAATTACAGTGAAGTTATGAGAAGGCCATGTTAAAATAATGTGTTTTCAGCAGTTTTTTAAAGTGCTCCACTGTATTAGCCTGGCGAATTCCTACTGGCAGGCTATTCCAGATTTTAGGTGCATAACAGCAGAAGGCCGCCCGCCTCATCACTTCTTTTAAGTTTTGCTCTTAGAATTCTAAGGAGACACTCATTTGAGGATCTGAGGTTGCGATTTGGAATATAAGACGACAGACATTCCGATATATAAGATGGGGCGAGACTATTTAAGGCTTTATAAACCATAAGCAGAATTTTAAAGTCAATCCTGAATGACACAGGTAACCAGTGTAGTGACATCAAAACTGGAGAGATGTGCTCAGATTTTCTTTTCCTGGTAAGGATTCTAGCAGCTCCATTCTGCACTTGTTGCAAACAATTTATGTCTTTTTTGGTTAGTCCTGAGAGGAGTGCGTTACAGTAATCTAGTCGACTGAAAACAAACACATGAACTAATTTCTCAGCATCTTTCAATGATATAAGAGGTCTAACTTTTGCTATGTTTCTTAAGTGAAAAAATGCTGTCCTAGTGATCTGATTAATATGCGATTTAAAATTTAGATTACAGTCAACAGTTACCCCTAAGCTTTTTACCTCCGTTTTGACTTTTAATCCTAATGCTTCCAGTTTATTTCTATTAGCCTCATTGTATCCATTAGTGCCAATTACTTACCAAGATTTCAGTTTTCTCTTTATTTAATTTGAGAAAGTTACTATTCATCCATTCTGAAATACAAGTCAGACATTGTGTTAGTGAATCAAGAGATTCGGGGTCATCAGGTGCTATTGATAAATACAGCTGTGTGTCATCAGCATAGCTGTGGTAGCTCACGTGCCCTGAGATAATCTGACCTAACGGAAGCATGTAAATTGAGAAGAGCAGCGGACCCAGGATAGAGCCTTGTGGAACACCATATAGGATATCACGTGTCTTTGAGTTGTAATTACCACAACTAACAAAAAATTTTCTCCCTGCCAGGTAGGATTCAAACCAATTTAAGACACTGCCAGAGAGGCCCACCCATTGACTAAGGCGATTCTTAAGAATATTGTGATCAATGGTGTCAAATGCGGCACTCAGATCTAAGAGGATGAGAACAGATAAACGGCCTCTGTCTGCATTTACCCGCAAGTCATTTACTACTTTAACGAGTGCAGTTTCTGTGCTGTGATTCGTTCTAAAACCTGACTGAAATTTATCAAGAATAGCAGGTTTATTGTGGTGCTCATTTAACTGCATAAAGACTGCCTTCTCTAGAATTTTACTTAAGAAAGGCAGGTTAGAGATGGGTCTAAAATTTTCAAGAGCAGAGGGGTTGAGAATATTTTTCTTAAGTAGGCGTTTAACTACCGCAGTCTTAAGACAGTCTGGGAAGACCCCCGTATCTAATGACGAATTTACTATGTCAAGAACATTATCAATTAGCACGCCTGATACTTCTTTGAAAAAATGTGTTGGTATTGGGTCAAGGGCACAGGTGGAGGGTCTCAGTTGAGAAATTATTTTATGTACATCAGGTAAATCTATCCTAGTGAAAGAGTTTAATTTGTTTATAATGGAATACTGGGGTTTAGGAGGATCCTCAGTGTTGGGGAGATATACTATGTTATTTCTAATATCATTAATTTTTTGATTGAAAAATACAGAAAGAGCCTCACAGGTTTTACTGGAAGTACTTAGGAGGCATTCCTTTGAGTTACCTGGTTTAACAGACGATCAATCGTCGAAAATAAGACTCTGGGATTACTAGCGTTGTTATTTATAATCTTAGAGAAATAGCAGCGCCTCTCAAGACGGACTGTGTTATTGTATTCTGTTATTTTAACTTTTAATATTTCATAGTGGATAGTTAGTTTAGTCTTCCTCCATTTACACTCAGCTCTACGGCATGTTCTCTTTAAATCAGACACTCTTTGGGTCTTCCATGGTATAACAATGCTAGAAGATTTTTTAACTGTCTTTTCAGGTGCAACTAAGTCAACAGCAGCCCTCACTTTAGTATTAAATCTTTCCACCTTACTATTTACATTCTCCTCACTATTATGGTTGGCACTATAAACGGACTGATTGGTTAGAATGTTTGAAAGTTTTAAAGCTGCTGATGAGTCAAAGAAGCGTTTTTTAACAATATGCTTCTCATGAGTGTTTTCTATCATTATTTCTATATTAAAAAGAAGAAGAATATGGTCTGATAGACCAATATCAATGACCTGCTTTACATCAACTTTTAGTCCTTTAGTAATTACTAAGTCTAACGTATGACCTGCTTTATGTGTAGGCTGATTAACGAGCTGTCTCAAATCAAAAGAGTCCAGGAGGTTCATAAATTCTTTTACTTTTTGGTCACACTGATTATCTATATGAAAATTAAAGCAAGGATTAGCAAGGAGGAAGTAAGGACAGCTATGAAGAGGATGAAAAAATGGAAAGGCCGTTGGTCCAGATGACATACCTATGGAAGCATGGAGGTGTTTAGAAGAGATGGCAGTGAAGTTTTTAACCAGATTGTTTAATGGAATCTTGGAAAGTGAGAGGATGCCTGAGGAGTGGAGAAGAAGTGTACTGATGCCGATATTTAAGAATAAGGAGGATGTGCAGGACTGTAGTAACTACAGGGGGATACAATTGATGAGCCACAGCATGAAGTTATGGGATAGAGTAGTGGAAGCTAGGTTAAGAAGTGAGGTGATGATTAGTGACCAGCAGTATGGTTTCAGGCCAGGAAAGAGCACCACAGATGTAATGTTTCCTCTAAGGATGTTGATGGAGGAGTATAGAGAAGGCCAGAAGGAGTTGCATTGCGTCTTTGTGTTCCTGGAGAAAGCATATGACAGGGTGCCTTGAGAGGAGTTGTGGTATTGTATGAGGAAGTCGGGAATGGCACAGAAGTATGTAAGAGTTGTACAGGATATGTACGAGGTAAGTGTGACAGTGGTGAGCACTGCGGTAGGAGTGATGGATGCATTCAAGGCATAGGTGGGATTACATCAGGGATCGGCTCTGAGCCCCTTCTTATTTGCAATGGTGAAGGACAGGTTGACAGATGAGATTAGACAGGAATCCCCGTGGACTATGATGTTTGTTGATGACATTGTGATCTGTAGCGATAGTAGGGAGCAGGTTGAGGAGACCCTGGAGAGTGGAGATATGCTCTAGAGTGGAGAGGAATGAAGATCAACAGGAACAAGACAGAATACATGTGTGTGAATGAGAGGGAGGGCAGTGGAATGGTGAGGATGCAGGGAGTAGAGTTGGAGAAGATGGATGAGTTTAAAAACTTGGGATCAACAATACAGAGTAATGGGGACTGTGGAAGAGAGGTGAAAAAAAGAGCGCAGGCAGGGTGGAATGGGTGGAGAAGAGTGTCAGGAGTGATTTGTGACAGACGGATATCAGCAAGAGTGAAAGGGAAGATCTACAGTATGTTAGTGAGACCAGCTATGTTATATGGGTTGGAGACGGTGGCACTGACCAGAAAGCAGGAGACAGAGCTGGAGGTGGCAGAGTTAAAGATGTTAAGATTTGCATTGTGTGTGATGAGGATGGACAGGATTAGAAATGAGGACATTAGAGGGTCAGTTCAAGTTGGACAGTTGGGAGACAAAGTCAGAGAGGCGAGATTGTGTTAGTTTGGACATGTGTAGAGGAGAGATGCTGAGTATATTGGGAGAAGGGTGCTAAGGATAGAGCTGCCAGGCAAGAGGAAAAGAGGAAGGCCTAAGAGAAGGTTTATGGATGTGGTGAGAGAGGACATGCAGGTGATGGGTGTAACAGCAGAGGACTGGAAGATATGGAAGAAAATGATCCGCTGTGGCAACCCCTAATGGGAGCAGACGTAAGAATATATATATATATATATATATATATATATATATATATTTATATAAAGATTGGTATATAAAAAAATATGCCAACATAAAAAAATGTTGGTTCGAGACGTGATCATCTTGGGGAGACACTTTGAAGTCTCGCGAGACTACTCGCACTACTTACAAGCAATTTCCTAGTATATATTAAAATTCACTTTTTTTATATTGTGATGATTTACTTGTTATGATGAATATGCTTTTGAGTGGGGTCCTCAACAATGGTGAAACTAGATAGAACTATAGAGATTTTTTTTTTATTGAGGGGTCTATTATTTGAACATAATGGCTACAATGAGTGGAAACTTCTGCATTGTGCTTACCAACTGCAGAATTGATTTTTGACCATAAAAAACAAATTGCCTTAGAGACAGAGAATGGATAAAATGACCATCCGTTTTACCGCTAGTGTTATTTTTGAAAAGGAGTACCCCCAATGAAACAGGCCTAACATCTTGAGATATTTTGGAATTCATAAGTAACTTTCAAAAATTACAGATGAAGTATTACAACACTGACTAATATGGAACAAAACTTTTAAGTCTTTGCAGCTGCAGGTAAAAGCCATTTTTCCTAGCACATATTGTATGACAGCACTTGAAATTGAACCTTTAGACTTAGCTGTGCTAAAGGTCTTCAGACAAACAAATCATCCGACTCCAAGGAGAAGCCAGCCATACCAGAGAGAGGATCAAGCTGTGGACCAAGCCATCGATCAATTCACTACTGGACAACATACTCAAATTCCAGTCCAAGAGATCATGGGTACCTGCTACTAACAACTCAACATTGCTGGTGGGTCCAGAATCATAGAGGACAGCCTGCATGGCATCCAGACCAGAGCATCATTCATTAGATCAAGAGTTTGATACTGATATCATTTGTTTTGGAATGGACCCCAAGCCCCGATTCATATTATTAATGTGCAAGGGTCTATGTTCCTTGCCACAGAGCCCACTTTAACTGTCCTTGATTTGCCTTACAATTCATCCACTCATTTGCAATTTTATGGCAGTTGTTGATTTAGTACTTGAATTCTTCTTGCCCTAGGAGTTGGAACCACAACCTAATCTCTATTTTTCTGCAGCAATGTCTCAAGGAAGATTTGAACCATGGAGTTATGGATAGCATAGGAAGAAAGGCTCATTATCTACAAGCACAGCAAAGCAAATGAACTACTTTCATAAGCAATATGCATTTATTGAATATTTACAAGTATTGTTTTATTAATGGAAATACTGCACAATTATTATTTAAATTGTTTAACCTGTATAGCAATTTGAGTAGTATAATTGAACAAGGTTAGAAAATGAGATTAGCAAACACGGTCAGCAATTAGAGTACAGGCAATGTGTAAGAGTAAATATCCATCCATCCATTATCCAACCCGCTATATCCTAACTACAGGGTCATGGGGGTCTGCTGGAGGCAATCCCAGCCAACACAGGGCGCAAGGCAGGAAACAAACCCCGGGCAGGGCGCCAGCCCACCGCAGGGTGTGTAAGAGTAAATATTTTTGGATAAATGTTTCTAATAAGTCTATTGATACTTGGTGAAAAAAACAAATTACGGATTAACGTCTGTGTGTAATTTGGACTGTTAATCAAATTTTAACACATTATTATCAGCACTTGCAGCATTACCAGTTACTCAATGAAATTTAAGCTTTCCTAGTTATTGATTTTAATAATTAAATGAATAATAGAGTTTAACATAAAGGGAAATCGGTTAACTATTAAGAATGGTAATAAACCTGAGGGACAGTCAAGTGTTTTGGGAATAGAGGCACTCAGGACAAAATGTCTAAATCTATTGATATAAGGTGAAGATAAAGTTTAGACTAGAAGTCTCTTGATACAAGCAAAATGCACCATTTGTTTGATAACTATTGTTTTTCTTGAAGAATGTGAATTTTATTGTGCAATAGTAAATGATACAGAAGGATGGAACAAATATGAATTTTAATGTATTGGGAACTTTGCATTAGGACTAGATATTTTATGATAATGGGTTTTAAGGTTTAAACATGCTAAATTAGACGCAGGGTATAGTACAAACCTTTAAAGTTTCTAGAACACGGTATAAGGGAAATTAAATTTGTGGGATAGTGCTGACAGTGTTTTTAGAAACTGCGGTAATTAGGGCTATATAGACAGAAATAGCTAGTGGAAATACAGGACAAATAATTATTATGGCTTCCTGGGCCTAAGTAATATAAAAGTTAGCAAAACAAAGTAATAATTCAGCACAACAGAGACGGAATGTCTTATGCATGGAGAATTGAGTGTGCAGTTTGTGAAATTGGAAAACCCAGATACAACCCAAGAATCCCAGCTGGAGGCAGAAGACTTGGGTATAACCCTTGCAATTTTAATGTGACCTTGACGTGAGCCAGTGGCTTGCATTAATGAGAGTAGTGCTGACATCTTCTGAAGGGAGGACTGACACCTACTTTCAGAAAGATACCTGTTTTTATGCAGCAAAGGTTATAATCTAAAGACCACAGCAGGATGTAAATTGGGGCAACTTTGTGGATGAGATCAAGAGGATGTGAGCATGGTTGTTTGTATAATGATTCTATCTCTGGTCATTGTTGTATACATCATTAGCACCATTGGATATTTTTAAAGTAAATACTTGGGCTGCCTGTATCACCACCAACAACAATAATTAAAGATTTGACCACTGATAAAAAATATAGGACTAGGTACACTTCTGTACCTAAAATAGCTAATGTTTGTTGGAAACGAAGGGAATCAAATAGTTCTTGACAATGTTTTATCATCGTACTTAGAAGTTATGATGGTATGGGACACAAATCTGAGATTTATAGGGGAAAGCATGTAATGCCAGTATACTCTGCAGAAAAAGACTGATACATGTTATTGTTTGACTTGATTTTTCTATGTATACTATCCATCCATCCATCCATTTTCCAACCCGCTGAATCCGAACACAGGGTCACGGGGGTCTGCTGGAGCCAATCCCAGCCAACACAGGGCACGAGGCAGGGAACCAATCCTGGGCAGGGTGCCAACCCACCGCAGGACACACACAAACACACCCACACACCAAGCACACACTAGGGCCAATTTAGAATCGCCAATCCACCTAACCTGCATGTCTTTGGACTGTGGGAGGAAACCGGAGCGCCCGGAGGAAAACCCACGCAGACACGGGGGAGAACATGCAAACTCCACGCAGGGAGGACCCGGGAAGCGAACCCAGGTCCCCAGGTCTCCCAACTGCGAGGCAGCAGCGCTACCCACTGCGCCACCGTGCCACCCTATGTATACTATTCTTGATTTTAATAGCTATTATTTATTTATGTGGTTTACCTTAGGTATTAATGATTTGCACTGATTTCTGTTATTCCAAAATTCAGCTAGCCAGAAATCTTTTACTTCTTTTTAGCCTCTAAGGGGGACAAATTTAATATACACACGTTTTATACAGATTAGGAATAAGGTTTCAGTAGGAAATTATTCCTTACAGTTTTAGTGGGACTTTAACAAGTTCCAAAGTGGGGAGTGTGGAAGAATAATTATAGGATAACATAGCATCGATATCAAAGAAATAGCATAAAGGCTTAATAAATGTCAGAAACCTGTTCAGGAACATCAGGAAAACAGATAAAGGTTAAGCGAACAACATAATGTACACTGAAATATAAGAATTGGTTTAGGAAAAATACTAAGATGGTCAAGTAAATAAAGAATGTACCAGAAGAAAAGTCGATGTAATAAACAAAATTTACTGAAGGATGACTAAGCAGAATATACACAGAATATACACAGAAATTTCAAGGGTGGTGGCGCAACTCAAAGGTATAAGAAGAACTAGAATATAATATAATAGACTTTCATTTTATATAAATCATTTGGGTGTAAACCAATAAACCAACCAGAGTAAAATGTATATATTGATTGACACTGTATGTAAATTCAATGGCTTATAAAATGAAACTCTATTCTTTGTTTCTCTGACTATTCTGATCATTCTGACCCTGCTGTAACAGACTACTTCTGAAGAATGCTCCCTCAAAGGCAAAAAGATACGTACAATGAACAGATTTTCTCCTGTCTGCTAAGTGAATGATCCTATTAGAGGATGTTTCTTTGGAGTACAAAGGAGTACATATCTACTTATTGGCTCCTGTATTTAGGATATAGCGGGTTGGATAATGGATGGATGGACATCTGTATGCATAGCCCTATTTGTCTGTTTTCGTTTTTTTTCTTTCTTCAGTAATATTTCAGTAAACCCGGAGCTTGTCAGTTCAAATCCTGGTACTGACACCACTGTGTGACCCTGAGGAAGTCACTTCACCTGCCTGTGCTGCAAAAAACAAAAGTAATGTAACAAATTGTATCTCAGATGTTGTAAGTTGGTGGAATAAAGGCATAAGTAAAATAGATAAATATGTATTATACACATAGGAACTATTCATTTATTTTCAGTTAAGTCATCTGCAGCAAACCTTTATAAATGAGGGTTTCTCATTTTTAGATTGAAAATGAAAGCAGCAGCTGCCAAAATATGTAGCTTTCTTATTAATTTTTCAAACATTGTGTAAAATAAATGTATAAAGTAACATAAAAGGTTTAAAATACTGGTTATCCTTTTTACACTAAAATATTACTAAAGAGATACAAAAAAAGTAAAATGCATATGTTCTTTTTCTTTAAGGAGATTAAATATTACTGACGAAAGAAAAAAAAAAATTAAACAGCCAAATGGGGGCTATGCATACGAAGTTAAAAGGTTTAAATAAACAGAAATATATATTTTATTTTACTTGCTTAACTTGTGGAGGGTGTATCCTGTAGCAAAGCCCTAACTTTTTTCGTGAAAGCCCGTTTCAGTCAATAAGTCTTAAAAACAGGTGTAAAGATATTGACATAAGCTAAGCAAACCCAGGAAGACATGGAATCGTTTAAATCAAGTATCATTACATCTTCCTTTCTTAAGGAGAAGTAAGGCAGTACTTATAAGCTTACATATTTATATATAGACATACATACATACATATATATATATATATATATATATCTATATCCGAAGCCGTGCAAGCACACTCTTGAGAATGCAACGTATAGTTGTACAGAAGAAAAGCAATCTTGCCTCAAATGAATGACAACCTTTTGTAGGTCTATGAACTTAATTTAAACTTTAGGTTTACACGGTGCTTTCTTTCCGAAGTACCTGCACTCATGAATATGTCTGTATGTGTCAGTCGGTCAAATCCACGCGCTTCGCACCGGCGAAGTACCGCTTTTAAATTTTTATTAAGAAGAAAATAAAACCTTTTTAAATTGAGGGAAAACATATTAATAACAGTTTGTTAAGGATCTGTTTTTTTGTGAAGCTGCGTTCACTCGAGTGATCACTTCGAGATGACTTCCTGGCTAACCATAAGCGTTACCTGGTAGGTAACCACCCATACAATCAGATTGTGAATCAGACTACGAATGCCGTGAATGTAATTACACACTCACTGCACTTGCTTACGGTAATCGAACCTTGGACGTCAGCGCTAGAGGGGCTTAGCAGCGGTGAAGTATTGCTTTTAAATTTTAATTAAGAACAAAAGAAAACCTCAGAGGTTCGATTCCCGTAAGGGAGTGAAGTGACTGGCCGGTTACCTACCAGGTAACGCTCATGGTTGGACAGCAAGTGACGTAACATCAGCCACGGTGCCTTCAGTTGTGAGAAGCAGATCATAGAATGATTGAAAATAGTTTTGCATTTACCTTCTTAGTAAAAGGCGAGCTTTTAAGCCTGAGAAATCACACTGTAAATGCACACGATTAATTGCACATGTGTTAATATGTATGGTTACACAGTATTAAAAGACAGTGAACAACGTGATTCACCTTTGTTCCCGCGTTTGATAAAAGGCGAGCTTTTAAGACTGAGAAATCACCCCGTAAATGCACACGTTTAATTGCACATGTGTTAATATGTATGCTTACACAGTATTAAAAGACAGTGAAAAATTAACGTCATTTACCTTCGTTCCCGCGTTTGACTCGTGCTGTAAATCTCTTCCTTGTTTTTAGTTCACGTGATTACGTAGGAGGCGTGATGACGCGATACGTGACTCCGCCTCCTCCATTAGAGTATATGGACAAAAAACATGTTCCAGTTATGACCATTACGCGTAGAATTTTGAATTGAAACCTGCCTAACTTTTGT